>NC_080571.1:292719558-293024280 GCF_030247185.1 Malaya genurostris
GGATTGCACGTGGAAGGTAATCCCTGATCCCCACGGTAGCGATCATCTGCCTATCGTAATTTCAATCGCCACCGGATTAAGACCATCGGAAACAATCAATGTTTCGTATGACCTCACACGAAACATTGATTGGAAATGCTACGCAAATTTGATATCTGAGAATCTAGAAACAACACAAGAACTTCCTCCGGAGGAAGAGTACACGTTTTTGGCTGGCTTAATTCTCGACACCGCGACTCAAGCTCAGACGAAACGTGTACCCGGCGCGAAAACTAACATCCTTCCCCCCAACCCGTGGTGGGACAAAGAGTGCTCAGAATTAAACGCGGAGAGAACTTCATCATTTGTCGAGTTTAGGAAAAACGGAACACCTGATAATTTTAGAAACTACGCGGCATCAGACGCTAAAATGAAAAGCTTTATTAAAGCGAAGAAAAGCGGTTATTGGCGTCGATTCGTAGACGGATTATCGAGAGAAACATCAATGAGCACTCTTTGGAACACAGCTCGACGAATGCGCAACAAAAACACCACAAACGAAAGCGAGGAATATTCTAACCGCTGGATATTCGATTTCGCTAAAAAAGTATGTCCTGACTCTGTTCCGGAACAGACAATCATGCGCGTCGCTTCATCAAACAGAAACGAAACACCTTTTTCGATGGTCGAGTTCTCACTTGCGCTTTTATCGTGTAACAATAAATCTCCGGGGTTAGACAAAATCAAATTCAACTTGTTGAAAAACTTGCCTGACTCTGCCAAAAGGCGCTTATTGAATTTATTCAATAGCCTTCTTGAGGATAATATTGTCACACATGACTGGAGACAAGTAAAAGTTATTGCCATTCAAAAACCAGGGAAACCACCTTCCGATCACAATTCGTATCGGCCGATTGCTATACTTTCCTGTATCCGGAAATTGTTCGAAAAAATGATTCTGTTTCGTCTAGACAATTGGGTCGAGACTAATGGCTTACTTTCAGATACACAATTCGGCTTCCGCAGGGGCAAAGGAACGAACGATTGTCTTGCGTTGCTCTCAACCGAAATTCAAATGGCATTTGCTCGTAAAGAACAAATGGCGTCAGTTTTCCCAGACATCAAGGGGGCTTTTGATTCAGTTTCCATAAACATCCTATCTGAGAAGTTGCATCAGCATGGTCTTTCACCAATTTTGAATAACTTTTTGTATAATCTGTTGTCCGAGAAATACATGTATTTCGCGCATGGTGATTTGTCGACAATACGATTCAGTTACATGGGTCTTCCTCAGGGCTCATGCTTAAGCCCTCTTTTATACAACTTTTACGTGAACAACATTGATGAATGTATCAACACATCTTGCACGCTAAGACAACTTGCCGATGACAGCGTTGTGTCTATTATAGGACCCAAAGCTGCCGATCTCCAAGGACCATTGCAAGATACTCTCAACAACTTGTCGACATGGGCTCTTCAAATGGGTATCGAGTTCTCTACGGAGAAAACTGAGCTGGTTGTATTTTCAAGGAAGCGAGAACCAGCACAATTACAGCTTCAACTAGGGGGTGAAACCATAGCTCAGGTCTTCACATTTCAATATCTCGGGGTCTGGTTCGACTCCAAAGGCACCTGGGGATGTCACATTAGGTATCTGAAACAAAAATGCCAACAGAGAATCAATTTTCTTCGTACAATAACCGGATCATGGTGGGGTGCCCACCCAGGAGACCTGATCAGGTTATACCAAACAACGATATTGTCCGTGATGGAATACGGATGCTTTTGCTTCCGATCCGCGGCGAACACTCATTTCATCAAGCTGGAAAGAATTCAGTATCGTTGTTTGCGTATTGCCTTAGGTTGCATGCAGTCGACTCATACGATGAGTCTCGAAGTGCTCGCGGGCGTCTTACCGTTGAAAAACCGATTCTGGGATCTCTCATATCGATTGCTAATCCGATGCGACATCTTGAATCCGATGATGATTGAAAACTTCGAAAGGCTTGTCGAGCTCAATTCTCAGACCCGTTTTATGTCCTTGTATTTTGATTACATGGCTCAGAATATTAATCCTTTTTCGTTTGTTTCCAATCGTGCTCATTTCTTGGATACTTCTGATTCTACTGTGTTTTTCGACACATCCATGAGAGAAGAAATTCGTGGAATCCCGGATCACGTGCGCCCTCAAGTGGCCCCAAATATTTTTTATAATAAATTTAGAACAGTCAACTGTGAAAAGGTGTTTTACACTGACGGTTCAAACATCAACAGGTGCACAGGCTTCGGCATCTTCAATCAAAACATCACCGCTTCTCACAAACTCAATGATCCGGCTTCAGTTTACGTCGCAGAATTAGCTGCCATTCAGTACACCCTCGAGATCATTGAAACCTTGCCCAAAGACCATTACTTCATTGTCACGGACAGTCTAAGCTCAATAGAAGCTCTCCGGGCAATGAACCCAGGAAAGTATCCCCCATATTTCCTGGGGAAAATACGGGAACATTTGAGTACTTTATCTGAACGGTCTTATTTAATATCGTTAGTCTGGGTCCCTTCGCATTGTTCCATTCCGGGCAACGAAAAGGCAGACTCATTGGCTAAAGTGGGCGCATTAGAAGGTGATATTTATGAAAGACCAATCTGCTTCAATGAATTTTTCAGTATCTCTCGTCAGAAAACTCTCGAAAGTTGGCAAACTTCATGGAGCAATGGCGAACTGGGACGATGGCTACATTCCATTATCCCTAGGGTATCGACGAAACCTTGGTTCAGGGGGATGAACGTGAGTCGCGATTTCATTCGTGTTATGTCGCGGCTCATGTCAAATCACTACACTTTCAACGCACATCTCCGGCGTGTTGGGCTTGCGGAGAGCGGTCTCTGCACCTGTGGCGACGGTTATCAGGACATCGAGCATGTCGTGTGGTCGTGCGTAGAGTATCGTGAAGCCAGGTCGAAGCTACTGGAATCCCTTAGGGCCCGAGGTAGACCGCCTGAGGTGGCGGTTCGGGATGTGTTGGCGAGTCGGGATAGTTCATATATGCTTCTCATATACCAGTACCTTAAACACATTGATATACAAGTGTAATGTGTTATCCCTCGCTCAGAAAGTATAAACTCCACCTACAGGTTCGACACTAACATCCGCCCGATTCTCTCGATCCCCGTCCCTGTCCACCATCTTCATTGGAACTAACAAGATCTTTTTTTGTCACTAACTTTTTCGTTCCCCCTTCCCTGTCTCTTCACCATCTCGATGGCAACTAATTAGATCTTTATCGTTTTCAAACATTTTGTTCCCACATCCCCTTTTTACCCCGTTTCCACAATATTTACTTTTTTTTTCATTCTCTTCCGTAACATCACCATCATCGTCCACGGAAGGCCGCCCCAGTCGAAAACCAGCATGCGGGCCACCCGCCGGGCCTTCGTAGCCTGGGGGTGTTTCCCGCAGACCCACACGGACTGAAGGATGCGGCCAACATGGATCTTCGCCAACGGCATATGGAAGACCCTCATGCAATATTCAATTCACCGGCCACTACCGATCGCTTCTCGAGAATCCGCTACCGCTACATTACATAATGATACTATTCTAGTTTTAAGTTAGTCGTAATTAAGATTAGTAAATACCCTTGGCATCTTAGAGCTTAAGCAGTGTGCCTTAAAATTATATTATAATATTGAATAAAAAAAAACCATGAACTGATCGAAAAACGACCAGAAGTACTTGGTTGGCAGCTGCTACTCCCCCCGCCGTACTCACTAAACTTGGCCCCTACCGACTAGCATTTGTTTTCATCGGGAGCGGGTCATTTCGCCGAAAGTCGTTTCGCCGAATGAGCCATTTCGCCGAAAGTCGTTTCGCCATTTCTTGAAGGTCACAAATATCTTTTTGCTTTTATACCTCCGCATGTGGCGCAGCCACATAACCGAAGCCAAAATTGCTCGGCGACGCCAGCTGGGTTGGCCGCCGACCCGCCGTCGGAAGCGGCGGCCTCTTGCATACAAATCTTTAACCGCCTCGTTTGCCCGGTCTACTCAAAGCTGGGTTTCTTTGCTCCAGTTAGGTCCGAACGAGCCGTAGCGAGGTCGAATAGCATACGAACAAAACGATGTGGCGATGCCGCATTAGATATTTTTCCATCTGCACTCTGTTATCGGAAAATTCCGCAATTCACTTGCCTGATAGCCAGTGGTAGTAAATTGCGAACCGAGCGCCGATGCTTCTACAAATTTACTCCAAAATGCTCACCGAGCGCAAGCATGCGATAGGTTCGAAAACTATTCCCTCGGTTAATGCGAAGGTGTTCTGTGCTCGGTGTTCGTCGAAACAATCTGAATCGAACCGTTCGGTTGGCGGACCATCGGCGAGGGCCGAGTAAACTGCGTTCGATTCGATGGTTTGTTGATTTCAGTTCATCGCATCCAATTATCAATGCACACGTGATCAACACAAAAAAATTGTTTTGTTCGATTGATAAATCGATGAATGGCAATTCAAATGGTATTATTTTGGACATTTTCAGTATGCGTAGGGTGGCTCGATATTATAAATAGTAAGTTTTGGATCTTTTGCAAATTTTATGGTTTTGGTTATAGAATCTATAACAATAAAAATTGAATATTTTGGAACATTTCAGCAATCGTAGAGTGGCTCAATATGAAAAGGGATTTTTTTTACTCTTGAAAATTCGATGTTTTATAAACTGGTGAGTCAATAGCAAAGAAAATTGAGTAATTTCAGGTATTTTCAACGAGCGTATTTAAATTTGATGTTCGGTAACATTTTGACTTTTGCCTGATCGATGCTATATTCATTAGTGCATTAATTTCAATTAAAGTTTGGATTTTTGATTTTGGATATTCTCAGCGAGCGCTGGATGGTTTAATATAGAAAATTGTCATTTTTATACTATTTCCTAATCCATGCCAGTGGTGGTAAAGTAGGAACCGAACACCGATGCTTTGTACATATTTGTTCAGAAATATTTTCCTAGCAAAAATATGCAAAAACTGTTTTTTCGGTTGACGGTAAAGTTCGCATGCTGTTCGGCGAAGCAGTTTATTCCAAACCATTCAGTTGGTGGACCATCGGCGAAGGTCAATTGAGCTCTATTCGATGCGTAGTTTTATTATTTATGGTTCGATGAAATGCCGACCTACAGCATCAAAACCAAATTCTATTTCAGTTGATGAGCAAAGCAATAGCGCGTTAAAAATTACAATCAAAATCACAGGCACTTCGACGATTTGCATGTTTAAATCCGATGGTTCACCACCACTACTATTTATTTATTAATCAATACATCATCAGATTTGGGAAAATAGTTCACAATTTCTCATATAAAGCTGCCTTACCACCGAACAAAATGCTTAAAATTCTAATATTCCAATTGCTATCAATTAAACATTGAATTAGCAAAAGGTAAAATATTCTCATATTTTTTATATTAAGGCACTCTACGCCCACTGAAATTGTCAAAAATTATCCTATTCGAATTTAATTCATTCTCCAATCAATAAAGCATCAGATCTGCAAATTCAAATACTAACATTTTTCAAATAGGACCACACTACGCTCGCTGTAAATTGGAAATCCTATTAAAACTGCCACTGATTCACCAATTAATAGCACATTGAATCGATATTGGTCAAAAAATTTAAAATTTTCCAAATAGCACCACCCTACGCTCGTCGAAAATGTCCAAAATTATCAAATTTTTATTGCTCTTGATTCACTAATAAATGGAACATGAAGTCAGAAAAGTCAAAATATATGCAAATTTTCATGGTGCACCACCCTACGCTCGATAAAAATGTAAAAAATTATTCAATTTGAACTGATATTTATTCACTAATCAATAGAGCATCGAAATGAGATTAGTCAAAAAATTGTCTATTTTCCATATACAGGAACCCTACGCTCGTTGTAAATGCCCAAAATTACTCAATTTTAATCGCTATTGACTCGCTTTATTCTATATCGAATTGGCAAAAGTTAAAACATTTTCAATTTATCATATTGAGCCACCCTACGCTCGCTGAAAATGTACAAAATTACCATACTCTGCTAAGCTACCCAAAAACTGAAACGTCCAGCCGCAGCTGACAAAGTTCGGTTCATCCGAAGTAACAGTCTATAGTACTCGAATCGGATGTTCATGAACATACTAGTAACGGTAGGCTCACAAACTTTTTTTTGTTTTTAAATAACTATTTATTGGAATATGAGTTAAAATTAAATTATTAAGATTTAAATTGGGTGTTCAGCCACAAGTGGTGACTTTTCAGCCCTATTATATATATGATTTGGTTATTACCATGAGGACATTATTTGCTTCCGCAATTCTGAGATTTTTGTGTAGGGAAAATTCTAAACCTACTTGTATTGTGTAATGGGGAAAAGGAACTTATATACTAACTTACTAACTAATACAGAGAACGAATCGATTCAATTGAAGATTGCATCGATTTTTGTCGGAATTTGCTTATAATATTATGTGACATTACATCTAATGGTTCTATATTTGTGAGTCTGTGTAACTCATTTGTACTAAACCAGGGAGGACGCTTCAAAATCATTTTTAGAATTTTATTCTGAATCCTTTGAAGCGTTTTCTTCCTGGTGGAACAACAGCTTGACCAAATTGGTACTGCATAAAGCATGGCTGGTCTGAAAGTCATCACTGTTAAATTTTAAATTCATTATAATATTATTTGCAAATTTCCATCCGATTTGAAATACTTCAAAAAGTGATGAAGTCGAATTCATTTGGATGATCATTTGAAAAAGTTGATCTTGTAGGTAGATCATTTTATTTTCAGTTATATCGCCTAAATCGACTTCTTTAAAGAAGCGAATGGCATTGAAGGAATATTTGTAGGTAGACTGCCATTAGAAGAAGATGATTTGGCCGGTCTAACTATTAATAAATTGTTTTCGTTAGAAGATAAACTGCAAGGCGGTCCTGTGTTTTAATTATTTACATTAGAAGAAATAGGTGGTAGATTTCTACCTGTTATACTAGCATAACTAACATTAGAAGAAGATGATGACGAGGGCGATCTACCTGTCAATAAATTGTTTTCGTTAGAAGACGAATAGGCAGGCGTACCTGTTTTTTGTTTTAAATTCGAAGAAATAAGTGCCTTAGAATAATTAGGCGTAGCATTTGTAACGGTTTTTTGATTTTCAGGTATGTTCTGAAAATTTAAGGTCGTTGATTTGACTTGTTGTCTAAGCGAACGAGCGTTTAAAATTTTTTCCCTGACAGGACATTTCAAATAATTGGATTTATGATTTCCATTGCAATTTGAACATGAAAATTTATCAGTGGTTTCATTCATTGGACAAACGTCTTTCGAATGCGATTTACCACAATTCAAACACCGTATATATGACAATTTTTGGTTCCATGGCCGAAGCCTTGGCAACGACGACATTGCGTTAAGTTTGCAATACGATTATGCCGTTTATAATGTTCCTAATGAATTTTAATGTGGGAAATGAAACGTGCTTTTTCTAAAGTTTTCAAATTGTTTACATCACTTCGATTGAAGTGTATTAGGTAAAGTTCATGAGAAATTCCAGAGCGTGGTTTAGAAGTATTCGCCATTCGCTCTTTTTTCATAAGTATTACTTGGGAAGGGGCAAAACCAAGCAATTCTTTTAATTCATTTTTAATTTCATCAATACTTTGATCATTTGATAAGCCTTTCAAGACAGCCTTGAAGGGTCTGTCGGATTTTATATCATATGAATAAAATTTATGAAGTTTCTCGGACAAATATCGAATAAGACGTTCGTAATCTTCCAATCCATCAACCAAGACTCGACATTCTCCTCTTCGTCCGATTTGAAATGAGACTTTTATTTCCGGGAGAAAAGTAGAAAGCTCAAGTCGGAGATCATCACCGTCACTGGTGGCATAGATTGATGTTTCTTCCCAGAACGACAAGCGTCCATTTTGGGAATTTTTTAAGAATTTTCTTCCATGTCGCTACAATCGGATTCAGGAAGAATCTCGTAAATATTGTTAGACGGCATAGAATCAACGGAAGGGAAATCCGTCCGTTGTCTTTTATTTTTACATTCAGATTCTATAAGATCGTGAATGTTATTAGAAAAATGTCGAATAACGGATTGTGATTTATTCCGTATTGAATTATTTTTAGCCTTAGGCTTGTTGCCTTTCCGGTTGGACGCAGACATTCTTGAAATAAATGGAATTTTGAATTTTGAAGTTTGAATAATAGTTCTTTGAATAGCTAGCCTTAAAAAAGGCTGATAGATTTCTTAGTCACTCTAATATCACTCTTTGTATCAATTAGTCACTCTAATATCACTCTTTTTATAGCCTTGAGAAAGGCTGACTAATTGTTAGTCTTTAAAAAGACTGTTAGTGATTCAGGTAGCCTTAAAAAAGACTGAAGCCTTGAGTCAATGAAACTCTAGGTAGCCAGAAAAAATTTCCAGGAGCCAAGAGCTATATGCGTGCGGTGCGAACGACTGTTCAACACCGACTTGAGGCTCACAAACTAAAGCAATGGTTCTTTCACCATCAGCATCGCTTCTTGGTTCGACGATGCTTGCTCGAACGATGGTATCGGCAAATTTATACTCGCGATGGTGGCTCGCTTTTTGGTTCGGAACGAACACGTTTTGCGTGTTCGGAATCGATGCTTTACCACCACTGCTGATAGCTACACTAATAAAGTCAACAAGTTATTTTGTGAATTCCGTTCTAAGGATGATGAATAAACCTATAAAAATTATTCAAGTCTCTGGGTCATATCAGAAGTACGATTTTTTTTATTCAATAATGTAATATAATTTTAGGCACACTGCTTAAGCTCTAAGGTACCAAGGTTAAAAGAAGTAAGATTGTAGTCAGAAATCGTTATTCTGTGACGACACAAGTCTGTTAGCCACAGGTAGAAATCTAAGAGTGATCTGCAGTCGCCTACAAAGAAGTTTAAATATTTTCGGTGATTATCTGTCAAAATGGAAAATTAAACCAAATGCAGCAAAAACGCAATTAATTATCTTTCCTCATAAGCCAAGAGCTTCTTTTCTTAAACCAAACAATGATCACATTCTCAAATTGAATGGCTTGGAATTGACATGGTCTGCTCAAGCTAAATACTTAGGTTTAACGTATGACAAAAAACTCACTTTCAAGGATCACATTGAAGGAATCCAGGCAAAGTGTAATAAATATATTAAATGTTTATATCCTCTTATAAACAGAAATTCTAAGCTCTGTCTAAAAAACAAATTGTTAATTTATAAACAAATTTTCTGACCAGCCATGCTTTATGCAGTACCAATTTGGTCAAGCTGTTGTTCCACCAGGAAGAAAACGCTTCAAAGGATTCAGAATAAAATTCTAAAAATGATTTTGAAGCGTCCTCCCTGGTTTAGTACAAATGAGTTACACAGACTCACAAATATAGAACCATTAGATGTAATGTCACATAATATTATAAGCAAATTCCGACAAAAATCGATGCAATCTTCAATTGAATCGATTCGCTCTCTGTATTAGTTAGTAAGTTAGTATATAAGTTCCTTTTCCCCATTACACAATACAAGTAGGTTTAGAATTTTCCCTACACAAAAATCTCAGAATTGCGGAAGCAAATAATGTCCTCATGGTAATAACCAAATCATATATATAATAGGGCTAAAAAGTCACCACTTGTGGCTGAACACCCAATTTAAATCTTAATAATTTAATTTTAACTCATATTCCAATAAATAGTTATTTAAAAAAAAGTAAGATTGTAGGTCATCAAAACGGGAGTAAACATATTCATTTTTTATTTGTCTTTTTTTATCAATTCTAATTACGATATTAAAACTAATGACGAATTCGGCGAAATTACTCTTTCGGCTTTCAGCGAAATGGCTTTCGGCGAAATGACTCTTTCGGCGAAATGGCATTCGGCGAAACGGCTTTTGGCGAAATGGCTTTTGGCGAAATTTCCCTGATCCGTTTTCATAGTTGCGCCAAGCATTGGTTTAGCAGCACTTCGATTCCTACGAAGAAGTTGAAAATTGGGTGTCTGATTGGTTTCTATTGGCGTAGCAAAGCAAAGCCTCGTAATTACATTCCTGTAGTGGAGTTTGACCTTCTGTTTCAACAGACTTCGCAGCCGATTCAGAGTGTACAGAACCATTGCATGGCTGGTGCTACGATCCTGCTGACACTACGAATCCTTCCAGGTCGGGGCTCGAACATACGATAACTGGTTTTTGAGACCAGTGCCCTATGCATTGAACCGCCAGAAAGTTGGTCAAGATGTGTAGAAAACAAAGGTCAATACTCTTAATATATTGTTTATTTTGACATTCAAAATTTGTGCTTTATTTTAACAAACGCTCACTTCATACCGGTATACCTGATATTACCTTCTGAGGCACCGAGCAAAGAGAATGTGAAGTACCGTTTCGGTCGGTTCCTGAATCATAATCTCTCTAGAAAAACAACAATTCGTTCACACTAATTGACTCATCTCCAACAAAATCCCATCTCTTATTCTTTGCTGTATGAGCTTTAACAGTAACTAGTCGATATGCTTCCGCTAAAGAAATGGTTGAATTCATAGAAGATCATATTTTTAGACAATTACTATGGAAGCGCTCTGGGTTGGGAGCTAGACGAGACATGAGACATGAAACATTGATATGCTATATCACCTGAACTGGTTTCTAGAGAATGTGGATGAACAAACTGGAACTAATCGATCTTTTATTTATAAAAATGATGACTAAAGGTGGTAGTGAATGTGTGAAACAGATCAAATTAATCATTATCGAATCATCCACAAATGCTGACGAATGCTAATGTGTTTCACCTGATTGATTAAAGACGTCTATTACTAGATTATAAAAGAATTTTATAATCATTTTAAAGACTTACAACCATGAAATGATTGTCCAATTGAGATGGTAAACATTTCCGAAATCGTTTGCGTTATCTGTAGTTCCGAAACGTAGGTCACTAAAGTTCTTCCAATGATAAGATGGTTCCAGTAGCGACGCATTACAAGCCCGTTTTGAAACACAACAACAAAAACATAACCCGCAACCAGAATCTCGTTGGGATCCCGTACGTAAGTCTGTAGCCGGAAAATTTGCAATCAGAGCAGAATATAAAACATTTTTCTATGAATACGCGAACTCGGCGAGTAGAAGGCAAATGGGATAAAAACAAGTTCCGCGTGTTGGTATTCTTTCAGTTAGTGTTGATTCCCTGTCGCAATCGATCGAGTGCGAAATACCTCCGATTCATTCGAATCTGTCGTCGTCGTCGTGGTCTGATCTGTGCCAGGCGTAAGGCCCGATCGCAGTGTTGCTGATAAGTTGTGGACTTCCCTAACGAAAATAACAACAACAACAACAACTGCATCGAAATGCCAGGAATTCAGTTGCTAGTGTTAGCACTTCTGTGTGTGAGCAGTGTCAAAGGTAGGCCAACGGAACGGATTTCCCACTTCGGTTTCACTCATTGATCAATTTTTGTGTTTGTGACTAGCAATTGCACGGTGCGTCGGTCAAAAGCAGTGCGTCGATTTCGCTACGTGCAGCGAGTTCAAGCACCTTGCCGGCATCCCATTGTCCAGCTGGAGTCCTGCCGTGCGGGTTCAAATTCAGAGTCGTCTATGCAAAGTCGAAAAACGCGGGAATGTTAAGGTAATCTTGTCACACGTTTTTGTTTGTTTGGTACTTGAGCTAATTAAATGTGATAAATTGCCTGGAAGTCTGATACAAAGTTTAATTATTTGTGGAACAATTCCAATTTCCTTCACACTTCGTCTTGCAATCTCTAGTGTAATAGCAGTTCAAATTGAACTACTATTGCCAACTAGCAGTTCAACTTAAGCCGCTAAATATATACGAAGCTTACGATTGAAACTAAATTTCCTGAAAACACAATTTTTCATTCAGCTGTACAGTGTTTGTTGTGCGGTCGCCACGCAGCAGTCGAACCGGTCGAAGGCATTAGCCATGCTGGACATGGATTCCTGTGGGAAAGCCCTCTCGGACAAAATCGCTTTCGGAAAAACCGCCAAGTTGTTCGATTTCCCGTGGATGGCACTGCTGCTCGATTTCGAGCGAACGATCAGCTGCGGAGGGACGTTGATTGCTAAAAGCTTTGTCCTCACGGCGGCTCATTGCGACCGAAAAGTGTAAGAGCAAAGTTGACACACTTTGAAACACCGAACAAACGAATGCATTGTTTTTTTTTGTTGTTGTAGGGAATTCGTCCGTCTCGGGGAATTTGATGTCAGCAAGCGAATTGATTGCTCAGACGACTCAGAGAAGAAGGACTGCGCAGATCCAGCCCAGGAAATCCAAGCTGCTAAATTCATTAAACACCCACTCTACAGTTCATCCAAGCGGAAAAATGACATTGCTTTGGTGAAACTTGCTAAACCGGCCGTGTTGAGCTTTAGTAAGACAATCGGGTTCTTTATACAAAGAAAAAAAAATTACTAAACAATTTCGTTTCAGATGTCAAAACAATCTGCCTACCGATCGGATCGATGGTACGAAACCCGGAACCAAAGTACATGTTCGTAACCGGATGGGGCCTAACGGAGCGTGGTACCACATCGAACGTGCTGCAGTATGCGACACTGATGTTAGTTCCCAATACCCAATGCTCCAGTACTCTGGCCCGTCTGAGCGATGCTATTTCCCTAGACCAGGACAGTCAGATTTGTGCCAAAGGCGAAGGCAAAGTGGACAACTGCGCCGGAGATTCCGGTGGACCGTTGCAATATTTATCGCGTCAATCCACGGCGGTGCAGCATGGAATTGTGTCCTTCGGAGTGAATTCGTGCGGGAAAATGAGTGCACCTGGCGTGTATACAAAAGTTTCACACTACATAGAATGGATATTACAGAATTTGCATTAAGTATTGTGAAATTATTTTCTTAAGTCGTACAAAGGATTCAATAATTGGTACTGAAAGATTAATAATCAGAAGACTAATGAGTAGAAGTGCATTAAATTTTTTGTAGAAGTTTTTGATAATAATGTTAACCAATGTACTTAAAATGTTGAAAAAAAGAATCAATTTACAACATCTATTAAAACTGAATACGAAGACATCCAGTATTTCTTATGCATATGAAAATATTACGTTGGAAAGGTAAACATGAATTAATAATAGGTATGCACAGTTTACAGTCAATCAAACAAAGATTATTACGATAAGTGATTGGTTAAACTAAAACCTGCGAAAAAAGTAGCCCGATAACCTTGAGCTGCGCATCTCGCTGACAACTGCCATTCGAGTCTCCTTGAGGTTCCACTTAACAATTGTCCTCTGTTTTTACTACTAGACGGAGGCTGATGACATGCCTCGTGTCGTATTATTAGCCATCTTTACTCCTGCGGTAGCAAGATGCCAAACCCGACCAAAAGCAAAAAAAGATGGTGTTCCTTGAGGAAAGACAACAAAGACTTTTTCAGGAACTCCTGCACATAAATTTTCTGGTTGATGCTTCCGGACGCGAAATAAATCTCGCTCCTCAAGTAAAAGATAAAGTTAAGCTAACCCACGACATATTTAGTTACGACCAGCTTGCAAATCTTCGCCACACTCTGCTGTACTGTATTCCTGTCTAGGAAGTTGTTAAAAGTCTGTCTTGACGTAGTCGGAATTCGTCAGCTTCTTCATGTACAGCTTCCGCGATCTACCCAGACTGACTTGTTTCGCTATATCACAGAGAACAGACATCCAAGCTAGTACAAACATTTTCAAAAAAGGTGTGTAAAGCATATATGTTAAGTATCAGGTGTACAACTTTGCTTCCGCCATTTTCCGATAGGTGGCTGTACCGGCTGAGGCTGGTCAAAATACATAGATGATAATGCCTTTAAAGTGAGTATGTACAGTGCCAAACGAATTGTCATCGCCGTTTCAGTGACAGTTGTTCTTGTTTTCTTATTACTCACGCTCGAAAATGTCTGTTTATGTGCCCAATTCTCGCCATTTGCGGGAAGTTTTACTTTTCTGTTACAATTCGAAAAAATGCAGCTGAAGCGCATCGAACGCTCTCAGAAACTTACGGTGATGCTGCTCTGAGTAAAAGAACGTGTCGGGAGTGGTTTCAACGTTTTAAAATGGTGATTTTGATGTCGAAGACAAACATGGTGGTGGAAGAGAAAAAACCTTCAAAGATGAACAACTAGAAGCATTGCTTGATGAAGATTCGTGCCAAACCCAAGAAGAACTTGCCGAATCGTTGGGAGTTAGTCAGCAAGCCATTTCAAAACGTCTCAAGGCCCTGGGCATGATTCAGAAAGAAGGAAACTGGGTACCGTACGAGTTGAAACCGAGGGACATCGAGCGCCGTCTATTTGTATGTGAGCAACTGCTTCAAAGACAAAATCATAAGGGGTTTTTTACATCGAATCGTATCCGGTGATGAAAAGTGGGTTCGATACGATAATCCTAAACTCAGAAAATCATGGGGAAAGCCCGGGCATGCTACTTCGTCGAAGGAAAAACGACGGCGCCAAGGTTATGATTTGTATTTGGTGGGATCAGCTCGGTGTGATTTACTTCGAGCTTTTAAAACCGGGTGAAACCATCACAAGAGATCGCTACCGAACGCAACTGATGCGCCTTAGTCGCGCGCTAAAAGAAAAGCGGCCACAATTTCAAGAGCGACATGACAAAGTCATCCTCCAACACGACAATGCTCGGCATCACATCGCAAAAGTGGTCAAAAAGTACCCGGAAACGCTGAAATGGGAAGTCTTGCCCCACCCGCCGTATTTACCAGATGTCGCCCCTTCTGACTTCCACCTATCGTGTTCGATGGCACATGGCCTGGCAGATCAACATTTTCAATCCTTCGAAGAGTTGGAAAAATGGGTTGCTTCATGGATAACGTCAAAAGAGGACTCCTTTTTTTGAAATCGGTTTGTTTGACCGTCTACTGATAAAAACTATTAATTGGAGAAGATTTTTGACACACTTTACCTTATATTTCCGGATCCGGAAGTCGGATAAGGATGAAATTCAGGAATTACGTATGGGACCACAGGACCTTTCATTTGAAGCTAAGTTTATGAAAATCGGTCGCGCCATCTATGAGAAAAGTTAGAAAACATATTTTAATTTTTTTACACATTTTACCCCAAAACTCCGGAACCGGAAGTCGGATCCAAACAATATTCAGGAATTTTATATGGGACTACAAGACCTTTCATTTGAATTTAAGTTTGTGAAAATCGGTTTAGCCATCTCCGAGAAAAGTTAGTGCAAAAAACGTTACATACACACATACACACACAGACATTTTGTGTACTCGACGAACTGAGTGGAATGGTATATGACACTCGGCCATCCGGGCCTCGGTTCAAAAGTCGGTTTCCACAGTGATTGCATAACCTTTCTATATGAGAAAGGCAAAAAACTATTCTGAATCCACCTAGTGGTGTGATAATGTCATTCTCTTGTCATTCAAACAGTT
This sequence comes from Malaya genurostris, assembly GCF_030247185.1. Taxonomy (NCBI): domain Eukaryota; kingdom Metazoa; phylum Arthropoda; class Insecta; order Diptera; family Culicidae; genus Malaya; species Malaya genurostris. The sequence goes on from NC_080571.1 coordinate 292,735,046, forward strand.
CCAATATAACATCTTTTATCGCATATTCGACAACGTTCTCGGAACCAAAGTATCTGTTATAATACATTTGAACCTTATTATTGATTACTTTCTGAAAAAAACGCAGACAATAAGTGCTTTCAAACGAGCTTAAGCTTGTTAAGAAAAAGGTGCAAACACATATACACACAGTGATTTTCCGATCTCATCGAGTTGAGTCAAATGGTACATAACACTAGGAGTCTCCGGAGCTGCGATCGAAAGTCGGTTTCTCCAGCAATTCTATTACCGTTCTATAGAGAAAGGCAAAACATCAATTTATTCAGAAAAATATACCCAATTAAATGATTTTCCTAAGATAGTAAATTGTTTGATTTCCTTAGTTTCCGGACGTCGCATAGTGGTTCGAATCAATAAAAACTCGGACATAAATCAGTAGAGCCAAACCGTTCTTTTAATGCATATAGTTGCTTTTAAAAAATTATTTACATTATTATTTATACCGCGTAATTTGATTCTATCCCAAATTGTTCATGGCCTACTTTGACAAAAAATATAACCATAACTTTTTTCTGAAGAGATAGAAAAATTTTTTCTTCGAAAAAACTTTTAGAACTATTAAAATTCATTTTCTTTGTCAAATATACCAAAAGTATAGGTCGCACCGTTTCGGATATACAAAGCATTTTTGTGGCAACCCTCTTAAAATCAAGTTTTTATTCATAACTTGTTTCAAGTTATCCCATATTTTTGTTGAAGGTAGTGCATAAGTTTGTTGTTTCCTGGCAAATGGAACTTTTTTTAGGCCATTCCTAAGTTAGTTTTAGTTATTGAATTATGACAACCCCCTTAAAACTAGTTTTCCAATGATAACTTGTTTCAAGTTAATTTTTTTACATATTTTGTTTTGAATAATTGTAGAAAATATAAAATCCCATAATTTTGTAGAAGGTAATGCATAGGTTTATTCTTTTCGGAAAATGTTATACATCATTTTACCTATTTTTACCTAGGAAACCTTGTACCGAAGCGAAATATGCAACTTAATGCAGCAAACTTTTACAATACTTTTAGGAAATTATATTTCAAATCCAATTTATTTCATAATAAGAATACCTGAGTACTGTTCGTGTGACTAATTTTCACTATGACCGTGCGGAAACCATGCATGATTAAGAAACGGAGGGCGTCACGTTTCTGCTATTTCTGTAACTCACTTTTGCAGTGAGCGTAGAGATGGGCAATTCGTTCCTGAGCTATTCCAGTGAATCGAATCTTTAAAAAGAGCTGATAGCTCACAGCTCTTTTTAAAAGAACCGCAGCTCACCAGTTCACCGCACTGGTAAACAGGGATGCCAGGTTCACAGATTAATCTGTGTTCCACAGATTTTCAACCTTTTGCACAGATTTAAAAAATGGCACAGATTTTCACAGATTTCTGAAATCGATCACAGATTTTTGAAATTGATCACAGTTTAGCACCAAAAATTACAGAGCGTTAGGAAATAGTGAGACCTTTTTTTTGCTTACCAAAATGATTCCGATTAGTTATTATGGAAACGGGGAAACGTACACAGATTTTGCACAGACAGGTTTTTGGCTTGATCACGCTACAAGCTGAACGGATTATCGGCTCTTGAAGAGCGAGTTATAAATGAGAAGAAATGTGTACCTGAGCTTTTGTTCGTTCTTCCAAATGTGTATCTATCCTTCTTTAACAGATTGAATGAGCCATTGTCAATAAGAAATCTTACCTCTCACTCAGTAGGCTAAGGTACATTCTGGGATGCCACTTTTGCAGATATTCTTAAATATGACATAATAATAATTCGCAAACAAGTTAGTTCGCATAGCATTGTTCTTTGTGCATCAATGATTTCGATCATGCATATGAAAGAAAAACGGCACTCAAAACAAACCTTCAGTTTAATTTAAATGAGCTGATGAGCTGATACATTGAATCGATTCCCTTTAGTGAGCTGATCGGTTCGGAGCTGCTCACCGGTATGAACTGCTTCGCACATCTCTAAGTGAGCGTCGCACTATTGATAATTTTTCGGACTTTCAATATTTAAAACCCACTTTGAAAAGGCCTAAAAAAATTGCATTGAGTTAAACTTAGATTTTTTATAGTATTGTTAATTGTCAAAAAGGAAACAAAATAGAAATCCCAACAATTTGTTTAAGTTGCGCGTAGATAAATAAAAAACGAAAATGTTTTTAAAATAAAGTGAATATATCTCAAAAAATATTTGTTTACACTACTTTCAGCAAAAATACATCAAATGTTTTTTTCTTCAAAATGAGATAAAAAAAAAATTTTTTTTTGTGAAAAAAAATGATTTTTATTCGAAATTGGTGCTGCCTCCTTAACAAAAATTAAGGTGTCACTTTCAAAAGAAGCGTAATATAATCTTGTAAAACTTCTTCGAACACGTTAGCTCTTAAAAATCAGTGAAAGTCAGTACAAACTTTTGACCGTCTTTTTCCAGTTTTGGACCACTGTGCGTCGGTTCTTCATTCTATTCGATAGGCGTCGCGCAGTTGGAGAGTTGAGTGAATATGAGGTCTAATATTTGCTCTATGCTACCATTGTGACCATGGGACGAAATGGAACCAAGAAGGAAAAGTTGGTTTTCACCACAAAGTACAAAGTAATTAAATAAACATTAGAACAGTTTCATCCACCATACTATTTCCGTCAAATCATAAATACAATCGCCATGGTTCTCTGCACTCAGCAACCTGACGCCTGGTTATGATAAAGAAACTTCATGAGCCACTGCAATTGATTACAACCTAGGGTTTAAAAGCTTCCTGTGGAACCACACGAGTCTATGCGATACATAAACGAAAATACAATTCTCTTTAGCATAGAATCACCACATAATTACAATACAACCATTAAAAATACATTTTTTTACATTTGATATAAAAACAAGTAAACTGTCCAAAAAATTAGTCGAGAGCAACAATTTTTCACGTCCTACGCGCACGCCAGCTGCGATCTTTATTCTAGAATAGCAAGACAAAAAAGTAACATCCAAAGTAGAGTGATATCGACGACACGATCTGTGTATCGCCAATTTAACTACCCTTCAGTAGCTGGCAATGGTAAAACGAAGTTGCTTGAAAAACTATCGAGACTAGCTTAATTCTAGGAGTTACTGACCTTTTTTTACTATATTCAGAGAAAACCCGTTAGATATGCTTTCATGTATCATTTTCATTTTCAAATTGTTTGTTAATTTATTCTGGAGCTCCTTGGTAACTAGTTCGTAGCCACTTGAACAGTGCTGCTCGAGAAGATTATTCCTATCATTATCAAGGAGTCGCAATATATGCGATAACTGACGTTTAATCGTTAACGGGACAATTTTAATGCCAATTTTTTGGAATTGATTTGCAATTCAAGTTGAAATGCCAAGTTTCACAGTTACAGTGGTATATAAGTACGTACTTTAGTAAGATTCTGGGAGAGTTTTGTTACTATTTGTGAAAATTTCAAAAATGTTGAGACAAATGTGTAGCGACGACATGTGTAGTGGCCACATACATTTCCGTGAAAGGAAAACTATTGCAGGAAAGGATCGCTGTAAGCACCTTTGTGGAATATTACAAGCAGCAACTGTGTTGAGTTACGCTGGACTGTCTCTTTTGTTTAATTTTGCTAAGCAGTTGGCAATAAAATTTCCAATTTCGTAAGCGATTCGCGTGCTGACAAAACAAAACTAAAGTTTTTTTCAATGGAGTATATAAACTTAAAGTTGAAAATAAAAACGCATTATACCATTCATCAAAGTACTCAAAGAACAAATTTGCTAGTAGTCCAAAGATAACTGTTTGAATTCATGAATATATCAGCAAGAAAGTGTTGATTTCTTTCATCCACATATTAATTTTTCGAATATTTGATTTTACTTCTTCCAAATTATTTGTGTTTTTCATACAAAGCTTGAAGTCATCATTAGTTCAAGTCCAAATGAAAAATTAGTTCACTCAGTGTAGGATTAAAAATACTTGCAATGGTGATGATGAAACTGAAATCAGATTCGATTTTCATTGTTTGAAAATTCCACCTGAACTTGGTCTAAAAATCTTCCAAAAAATCATCAAAAGGACAATGAAAATGAAATTCCTAAATAAATAAATTTTTGTGTTTCGCTACCTGTTCAAAATAATCAAAAAATATTCACATGTCAAAAAAATTGTGTTACTAAGCATTAGTGATGATAGAACAATTCTAGTTTGGTGTTATGAAATAGTTTTGCAGTTTATTATGACGCATGCTGTAGAATCGTAGAATCCCGACGATTCAACGCAAAGCGGTTCGCAATATTTCAAATGTGTCGTCTGTCACCTGTCCGATCCATAAAAGCCAGTCTACGCTGCCGGTATCCCACTAGTCGGCCTAAGCACATCGTTGCATTCGAAAGGGCAGTACGGCGTGCGATAACTGAAGCAGATCCACCCGGTCGATCAAATGATCGGTGATTAATAAAAAAAGATAAAGGTTAGAATGATGCGAACTCCGATTCTGTTACTCATTAGTGCTATGTGCGTACGCTTTGCAGTGGGTAAGTGATGCAAGTGAATTTATTCGGGAATTCAAAACAGATGTGCGTTCTAAACCAGTGCTGTTACAACCATTCACAGGACAGTTCAAAACATGTCCCAACCGACAGCAGTGCGTGGAATTTAGCAATTGTCCTACGTTCAAGAATTATGTTGGTGTATCGGCACTAAAGTGGCCTCGGTCAGTACAGCAACAGGTCAGGAGCCGGCTTTGCAAAACGGAGTTACGAGACCGTGAGCGGGTGAGTAGAATTTCGGACTTTAATGTATAGCATTAACTTTACTCTGTAAATTTGTGACTCACAAAATGCACCCTATAGCCCATCAGTGGACACTAGCTCTTTTTAAGTGGGCAGTAAATTCAAAATGGTCAACAAGTAGGCCATAAGTCGCAAATAGCGGGCTTCACAATTTAATTGTAGAACGTTCTCATAACTTTTTCTGTATGTAAATGCATTAAGGGCTGAGAACAGTACCGTAAAGTGGTAGGTTTTTTGATATTTTCCCGTTTCAAATTAAATTTTCTTGGAAAAGGCGCAGAAGATAGAAAAAACATCTGAAAATGTCTTCGAAATTTAGTTGAGAATATTCTGTGAAATTTTCAGAATGATTCATTGAGTTTATAATATCTAATCTCTCGGCTTTGAAGACTTGTATCATAAATCTACTGTGTCAAAGTCTAGATAATTTCGTTTAGATGCGATTAGTACATAAACACATATATGTTATCGCAATAAAAATATAGTCTTGTATTTTTCTGTGAAACAAAGTCAGTTTCAATGCATCCGCCATTTTTTTCGCTTTGGTTTCCTGATAGCATTCTGAAAAAGGAGAGAGAAATAAAATTGGCTAGACAAGGCTGCCAAACACACAGACATTCAATCTTTGTGAAAGTTGAATATTTTTTATTTTTTTATTGGAATCCATGTAGTGTCCAACCCATATGATAGATTAATGTGATAAAACTTCTTATCAAAATAACAAAATGTATGCTGGCAACCCGGTACAGTTTGCTCATATACGAGAGAGTACAAGAGAAATACGATGCGCAAAGGGAATTGAGCGAGCCACGTGGTCGATTTAAAACTCAACACGCGACCCTCTGTTCTCAGACCTTAATGGGATACATTTGTACCCCAGAATTGAAATCTCTCTAAAAATTTTAATGTATTTAGAAATAAATGGCGCAGTTTCATTCCATAATCTTTTTGCAAAGAAGCTTCTATAATTACATTTGAGTTTTGTCAATTTCACTACTAAATATTAATTTTTTGGTAAAACAAATCGCCGAATGATGTCGAAATTTCCTTTCTACCTTCGTTTTGCTGGAGTACAAATCTACAACAAAGAGCGGTGAGTCGGCAGCCTTGGGTCCAGGGCCGGTGAAACTTGATAAGTTCAGGTGGGTAATTTTTCATCCCTGGGTGAACGACCCACTATTTTCAAGTACACCTTAATTCTAATGAAAATTTTATTTATCCCTTAAAAGAGCAAGATCGATTTTTTAAATATTTTGTTACGCTATAACTTTGCATCCAGTAGTTCGTGATTGAGGTTACCCTGCAATATCCTCAAATATGAAAAAACTGACCAATTTCGATCAAAATGTGTCTCGTGCAGATCGAACGGTGCACAAAATAAATACACAAACGTCCCAGCCGCTGATGTGCATATCACTTTAGTCGAAAGGTCCCGGGACTGATTCAAAGAAATGTCACACTAACCTCATTTTCCGAAAGTTCCAAATTTAATATGACAGGTGTCAAACTTTCACGTCAATCGGACTACAAACACTAAGCCTACCGACAAATAAGTGACGTCACTTATTCATTTGTGAAAAAATGAAAATAACGATTTCCATTTATTGGTAAAACATTGCTTTTTGAAGGGATAAAACCACGCAAGCCCACCAAGTTTGAGAATTGTTATCCATATTAGGATTAAAAACAAAGATTTGTGGTATTCTGATTTTAAACGTGGCCAAATGAGGCAGTCATCCCGAAAAAAATAAGCAAGTTCTTACAATCCTAGTTATTTCCTGGACTTTTTGAACGATGTGTTTTTGTACGGCAGTATCGAACCGCACAGAGTGCAAGTCAATTCGATACTGAATCTTGTTTTGTATGAGCGATTTTCTTAAATGCGAACGCACTCATTCAGAAATCTTGTAGAAACCGCGAACTTATGTATACAAAACTGTCGTATCTGTTGGAGGAAATCATGACACTGTTTGAGAATCTGGAAAAATTAGAAATACTTCGTTACTAATTGAAGATTCGATCATTATTTATCTGTGATATCGAATATCAGTTAAAGATGTAGATGTTCAAAACCTGACCGTTGTTTGTACGGTCTTATTCACTGTATTTTAAATTTGCACCCCAGTATAGAAAACAAAAATATAATCCTACGTCAAAAGTTTTTTTTATTTATGTGAAAATATAGAACGGAAAGGTTAGATGTGAAGGTTCATTTGAGCAAACAGAAATCACGTCTCACTTTTCTGTTGCATATCTTCACATCTTTCCTTTATTATTCTGAGTTACAAATATTCTAATTATGAATCATACTAATATTACCATTGTTTATCGATCGAAATTTCAGGTGGGTAATTACCCACCTTTGGAATTTTCGGATGGGTAGTACTACCCACCGTACCCACCTCTTTCACCGGCCCTGCTTGGGTCACTAGTGTTTTATCGAAAAGTGTAGAAAGAATTTATTTGAATTTTTTATTGTAAGTGAAGTGAGTAATCTCTGTGACCTCCATCCAAATTTCGCCAAAATTATTTGATTACTTTAAAAGAATAAAAAAATCTCATATTTGCGAAGACAATGCAAATTTTATCATTAAATTGACAGGATGTGAGTTCTTTAGTTTTGCAGAGAAAAATTAAATTGAGTATCAGAAAATATGATATTATGGATTGCATTGCAATTTGAAAAAAGAATGCACAATCGGGTGCGTTGGGCCACATCGTAGTAGGCAGCCTTGCTCATTAACAGAGAAATATTCCGCAACGACTCTGAAATATGCCGTTTAAAAAAACATAATTAAGAAGTCTTCAGCACCTAGCAAATCAGCGAAAAGAAAACGCTAAGTATTTCATTATTTACGAAACTACTTCTAGTAAAAATATGAATTTGTGAGCAAATACCACCCTAATCATTTATTTGTTTACAAAGAACAGTATTTTTCAAAGTTTTATCAATCGAAACAATTACAAATTCAATTATGATAGTTGATTACAGTTGTTACCCATGGCACCTGCCAAATGTCAACAAATTTTTAATTCCAATTTTTGTGTAAAAAATTACAAAAGGAACTGTTTACAAAAAAAATGAAAGTATAGAGGTATACTAAAATGCCAAAGTGCAGAATTTTTAAACACCTTTCATTTACAATTATAAAAAAAGTCAAGTGAAAAATGGTCCAAAGCTGCCAACTCTCCCTTATTCTACATAGAAAACTCAACAGGATTTTCGGCATGCCATTCCTGATGTGGATTATATTTTTATGCCTAAGAGAGACCGGGTTGGTTGGCCGAAGGGGCAGGTTGTCTTTTATGAATAGATTGGAAGAGCATTGGAGCCATCTATAGAGATTTTAGAGTGGTGTTAGGTCGGGTTAAAAAAAACTTACCCGATCATCTTTAATCAGCATAGAATCTGCTGCAGATGTAGGCCTCTCGAAGACGTCAGACATCTCCCCAAGATTTCCTTAGTAATATTAACAGAAACATGAGTTATATGAGAAAGCAATTTAGTTAAAACATGAGTTATATGAGAAAGGCAATGTTTTTTAGTCTTTTCGCTCTATACCTAGAAGACTAGTGTTCGATGAACAGAGAAGATGTTTGGATGTATGGTACCGGTCGGGAGACGGCCAGGATGTAGACCATGTTCGATGTACGTTCTATCATGCCTAACCGTGTTTTAGAGTTATGTCTTTCACAAGGCTTAGGGTGGCGAAATGGTAGCGCGTATGCACGGATTGCATAAGAACGCACGTTCGAGTCCTGTCTCTGAGCGTATCTTTTTTCCAAAAAATCATCTTTTCTGTAAGTTTTTCATTCATTTGGCTTCTCCAATATATGTTTTCACTCAGTCATTGCAAGTACTGAACCATATGTCATATTCGAACAAAAATGTTACCAAAAATTAACCGTGCTAAAATCGAAGCGTGGCAAAATGTCATGAAAAAATTCATTCAAGTGCTTAGAAACACTTTCATACAACAGCTTTGAGAATCGTGTTTTACTGTTTTAGCTCAAAACTACTACTATTGGAAGAGGGAGAAAAGGTAGCTTTCACAAAAAATATTAATATCTCTATTCAAAGTGGACGGCTTCTAACAATCTAATACTTGATGGATAGGTATAACCATAAGGTATCTAAATTTTGAATTATATTTTGTTTTCAAGGCCAATTATGACAGATATTGTCAGAAAACGATTTTAACATACGACTTTCTATAACTCAAAAGTAAACATTGGATCTGAAAACAAAATCAACAGAGCACCGGCTGACGAGAATACCTTTTATTTACAACTAGTCTCACGAAAAATATATACTTGGTTTGTATAGGAATGAGCACACCTCTAATTTACACCAAAATGCATAGAAATCCACGTAAATCTATAGATACCTGGTCCCTTAGTAAAGCTCATACATACAATAAAAATAAGAGGTGCGAAAATTGTACACTATTAGGAATAAAAACGAATAATTATTGTCAAATCGCTACCTTAATGTGATTAGAAAATATTCCCGCAAGCATCAATTAAACCGGATAAGGGAAATAACTTAATGTACGAAATGAAACAAAGCGATTTTCAAATAACCCACTGCCGGTCCAGTGTCCCAGGGTTAATCCAGCGCGTAAACCAGACGAACGCATCATCAATATTACCATCTTCCTTGTTGGCAAAGGATCCGATTCCGCGTGAGACGATCTTCGAATTGCAACAATTTGATTGTGTCGTCTACCGCCGTCCACCCGATTCATAAAAGCCAGTTTGGCGGGCTCGTGTTCCACCAGTCTGTTTCGATACACAGTCGCGTTCGAACGCGTGCCTCCGTACGTGTGTGATGCGGTACGCCAATTAACACGGAGGAAAACCTGATCCAATCTGTCGATCGAACCTCGGTTGTTCGTCGTGTTAGCAATAAGGAATAGGCTCCGAATAGAATGGCACGATCACAGCTACTGTTACTTGTTATTTGTGTTCTATGCGTAAGTTCTGTTGTTGGTAAGTGTATCGCGGATTATTATCGCCAACCAAAACAACGCAATCTGTGGATTATTTGACACTAGCCATAGTCCCAAAAAGCTAATATCACAACCATCCACAGGACTTCTCAACGAATGTTTTGGACAGCAACAGTGCACCCAATTCAGCAGTTGTTCCGATTTTAAGAATTATTTTGGTGTTCCATCAGTGAAATGGCCTCGACCGGTGCAGGAACAGGTCAAGAGCCGCCTCTGCAAAGTGGACCAACGTGGGCGCGACAGGGTAAGTTTAAATAACCCGTTCACCTCCCTCTACGATCTAACCGAGGTACTGCGTCTTAGGCATCACTAATCGTGGCGAGCGGAAACAAATTGATCTATCGGCTTAGTAGAGATGTTGTTGGGTGGGATGCGATCTTCCGAGCGGTCATTCCTCATACATAATCGATTGTGTTCAACTTGTTTAAATCGAATGTCCTCTAGAATTATGTCAATCTATCAACTTCCTCATGCCACGTTGTATTGCAAATTTTCCAAAATCTCTGTAACCAGATGTAATCAGTCCACGTGTTGGCGATTTAAAACATTTATATATGATTCCACGTAAAAATCTGGTGTGTCATCTATTTCATACTGTCAGATTAAACTTGCAAAGTCATTAACTGTAGAATATGAATAATGAGTAATCGGTTTGGTGGAGGAAGATAACCAAGACGCTATACAAAAGTTGTTCGGATATTTTATCTCTAAACCGAGAAAAAAAAAACCGGCTAGATTAGGGACTGACAGTTCATGTTGTCACCTTTACCAGGTGGCATTTATAGAAAAATGTAGATAGATGATGTCAGAGACATAAGAGATCAAATTTCATTGTTATTTGCATTGGTAATTGAAATATTCTTACACCAACGATTTTCGTCCACCATAGTTTAAGCTGACTAAATGGAAACTTTTTGGTACTATTCCTCAGTATTCTAATGATATGTCTAACCCATCGTAACTTTTGCTGTTAATTCGGTTGGTGGTTCTCCAAGAAGCTGATGCACTTCGTGTTTCATACGCCATCTCAACGCTCCGTCTTCTACCAACACTACCAGCTAACTGGCAGCTACTTGGAGACTCATGTATCCTAACAATGAAGCTTGAGATTTACCTCGAACTTAGCTTCAAGAGACACCTATCTGTCTCTGCTCGCCTTCGCAGTCAAAAGGGTGGCCTGATGCACCCGGTGGAACATTTTCTCTAGAATGCAACGACGGCAAAATTCTTTTGCAGATGGGATAAATGACGGGTCCGACCGGATATGTGAAATGATCTGTCACTCGACGCATTGGCCTGTTCCCTGCAAACGGCAGGAGATACAACTTATTTCACCCGTCCTTCACTTCTTCGTTCGATTAGTCTCTGCGGCATTCATTCCGGCCTACGGGGACCTTTAAGAGTAATCTTACCCACGCGTTTCGTTTGTTTCATGTTTGTTTCCCGATTGCTTCGATCGTTAACTGCACCATAAAAATATTACTATCCAGCTCGATACGAAAACTTTTATCAAATCCGACCTATCCGGGAACTTTGATCAACACGAACACTAGGAACCTTTTCCCGTTTCGCGTAACATCACGTTGTTCTACAGCTTCGATCACTCTTAAAAAAATCCCTTTTCAATCCACCTAATGGTGTAATGATGCCTTTCTCATGTTGCTTATATTTTAAAAAATATCACTAGAAGATTCTGTTAAAAAAAATTCAATCTTGAATAAAACAAACTTTCTTTGGGTATGAACTAACATAACCTTTTCAATTTGTAAACAGTTATGTCAAGTCAAGTCAAGTTAATTAGAATTTTTCTTCATTTTGCATCGTCGCACTAAATGAATCAACACACTTTACCCTATAGCTCTGGAACCAGCAGTCGGATTCGGATGGAATTAAACAGCAACCTATGAGACTATATGAACTTTTATTTGAGCCTGTTTGTAGAAATCGATCAATTCATCTCTAAGAAAATTGAGTGAGTCTCTTTTTAAACTTTTTGAAAATATCGTACAGAGCATAAATATCAGTTTTTTCTAAATATGACAAGACGACCGTAGTAGTACTGCATTCGATTCTAGAGGCTTCCTAAATAAGACAGCAGTCACATAACCGAAGCCAAGATGGCTCGGTGGAAAAAGCTGCCGATCCGTCGCACAGTGGCCCAACCCTGGAAAAAGACGGTCATAAGTTTGTACTGACTTTCACTGATTTTTAATTGCTAACGTGTCTTCTAAGAAGTTTTACAAGATTATATTACGCTTCTTTTGAAAGTGGCACCTTTATTTTTTTTAAGGGGGTAGTACCAATTTTGAAAAAAGAATTTTTTTCACAAAAAAACATTTTTTTCTATCTTATTTTGAAGAAAAAAACATTTGAAGTATTTTTGCTGAAGATATAAAGAATGTAAAATAAATATTTTTGAAGATATATTCACTTTTAAAAAAAAAACAGTTTTTTTGGGTTTATCTACGTAGAATCTACCTCCATTACCTAAGTATCTACTTCAAAGTGCGCGTAAACACGCATAAACAAGCTCATGCTTGCACGCGCAACTTAATCAAATCGTTGTGATTTTTATCTTGTTTACTCTTTGACAATTAACAATATTAGAAAAAATCTTAGTGAAACTCGATGCAATTTTTAGGCCTTTTCAATGTTAATTTTAAATATTGAAAATCCGCAAAATTATCAAAAGTTCAACACATATTAAAAAAATGGAAAAATGTTTTCCAAACAAAATATGGAAAAGTATTGTAAAAGTACAAACCTTTATGAAGAGATTTCATTCTTAAACGTGTAAATAAATTGAGTTATCGCGAAACAACACGTTTTTTAAGACGGTATGTTGATCGTGCGACGCTCACTTGAAGAAGTGCGAAGCAGCTCATAGCGGTGAGCAACTCCGAAGCGATCAGCTCACTAATGGGAATTGATTCAATGTATCAGTTCATCAACTCATTAAGATTGAACTGAAGGTTTGTTTCGAGCACCCTTTTTATTTTGCGCCGTTTTTCTTTCATATGCATGATCGAAATCATTGATGCACAAAGAACAATGCGATGCGAACTAACTTGTCTGTGAATTATTATTATGTCATATTTGAAAATATCTGCAAAAGTGGCATCCCTGAATGTACCTTAGTCTACTGAGTGAGAGATAAGATTTCTTATCGACAATGGCTCATTCAATCTGTTAAAGAAGGATAGATACACATTTGGAAGAACGAACAAAAGCTCATGCACACATTTCTTCTCATTTATAACTCGCTCTTCAAGAGCCGAAGATTCGTTCAGCTCGTAGCTTGTTTCCACCTTACCAGCAGGGATGCCAGGTAATTTTTTCAAAAATCTGTGATCAAGCCAAAAACCTGTTTGTGCAAAATCTGTGCACGTTTCCCCTTTTCCGTAATAGCTGATCGGAATCATTTTGGTAAGCAAAAAAAAAATGCCATCTGTGCCATTTTTTAAATCTGTGCAAAAGGTTGAAAATCTGTGAAACACAGATTAATCTGTGGACCTGGCATCCCTGCTTACCAGTGCGGTGATCTGGTGAGCTGCGGTTCTTTTAAAAAGAGCTGTGAGCTATCAGCTCACTTTAAAGATTCGATTCACTGGAATAGCTGAGGAGCGAGTTGCCCATATCTACGCTCACTGCAAAAGTGAGTTACAGAAATAGCAGAGACGTAACGCCCTCCGTTTCTTAACCATTCATGGTTTCAGCATGGCCATAGTGAAAATGAGTCACACGAATAGTACTCAGGATATTCTCATTGGAAAATAAATTGGATTAGGAATATATTTTCCTATAGTTATTGTAAAAGTTTGCTGCAATAAGTTGCATATTTCGCTTCGGCACAAGGTTTCCTAGGTAAAAAAGGGAAAAATGATGTATCACTTTTCCAGAAAAGAACAAACCTATGCATTACCTTCTACAAAATTATGGGATTTTATATTTTCTACAATTATTCCAAACAAAATATGTAAAATAAATAACTTGAAACAAGTTATCACTAGAAAACTAGTTTTAAGGGGGTTGTCATAATTCAATATCTAAAACAAACTTTGAAAAGGCCTTAAAAAAAGTTCCATTGAGTTCCACTTAGATTTTTTTTTAATTTTTTTAGGCATATCTTTTCCTATAAATTTTATAAAAATCAGGTGCATAAAGTTTAAACACTTCCGAATATCAATTAGTTCATAAATTGTATGAATTATGCCATAGTTCATAAATTGTATGAATTATCCTCTTTTCCACATTTTTCGCAAAAACAAAGAAGGCTCTCGATTACTGTGAATTTCACACAGCGAAAAATTCACAAATCTAACCAAACTGTTCTAGATTTGCACTGAACTGAGGATATTTATCTTCGATTTGCGAACAACAAATCCTAATAGTTCTTTAGAAAACTTTTAGAGTCATTGGAACGGCTGATTTTGTGTAATGCTCTCCACTGTTGCTTTTTCAGCAATGCAAATGACTGGCAGCTGTGACGTAATCGCTCTTGTCGGAAGCGAAACTAGCTTTGCAAACGACACAAAATACATCTGCTCGCGGTGGCGATAGAATCCAAACTGATCCAGTTTTTGTTGAGAGATTTGTTTTTACCTGATTTCGTTTGTAGCTTTTTCACTAATGGGCGGTCCTAACGGCTATAAAAATAGCAGCATATGGAATTTTAATTTCGATTATTTCATTTCGGATTTGCATTTCATTGAAAGAAACTATCCGGATGCTGTACGGGATTCATTCCTGCCTTTCAGAAGGACCAAATTGTTGTACAGCAGCAGATAATTTGTTCTCTTCCTCAGAACGCGTTCTGATTGGCTGGTGTTGACATGGGTCAAATGAGACAGGTTTTTCAATAGCGTACTATAGAAATACTTCAATGCTTTTTCTATACACACTTAAGTTGAAAAATTTCGATTCTATTCGTAGCTAGATTATATAAATCCTTTCACAGATCACTGAGCTATGAGCTTCAAAAATACGAGCAAGACAAACGCGCCTTATGGATTATCCCCTTCGATACTCGTTTATACCAAACCTTTCAGAAAAGTTTAATTTTGAATTATTTGAGATTATGTCCCACAACTGAATATTTTATCATAAAATTGTCATCATATTTCCGATGGCGTGTAGCAAAAATTATGTTGATTCGTTAGATAGAATAATAGATATTCACGATCAAAAACTTATCACTCTCACAGAGGGTAAATTTTGAAAAGGCACCCCATAGTAAAGTAAGTCGTATTCACGACAAAAAAAGATAAAATGTTGTATAACTTTGCCAGGAAACAACAAACATATGCACTACCTTCAACAAAAATATGGGATTTTTTATTTTCTTCATATATTCCAAACAAAGTATGCATAAAAAATAACTCGAAACAAGTTATGAGAAAAAAAAACTGATTTTAAGGGGGTTGCCATAAAAACGCTTTGTGTATCCGAAACGGTGCGACCTAGACTTTTGGTATATTTGACAAAGTAAATTATTTTCAATAGTTCTAAAACTTTGAAGAAGAAAAAAATTTTCTATCTTTTCAGAAAAAAAGTTATGGTTATATTTTTTGTCAAAGTAGGCCATGGACAATCAAAGATAGAATCAAATTACGCGGTATATCTTTGTTAATAATTTCTTAAAAGCAACTATATGCATTAAAAGAACGGTTTGGCAGCTACTGATTTATGTCCACCACCCTCCGCTTCAACTTAGTTTAACTGAATGCAAACCTGTTGTTTATGAAATCATTGCTGAAACTACTTACTACGATTATAAAAAAGCTAACTTCAACGCAATGAATCAGTTTCTGTTCTCATTAAACTGGGAAGCTCTATTTTCTGAGTGTGATGGAAACTCTATTGCTACACTATGGACAAATATTATGTTATACTCTGTTGATCAGTTTGTCCCCAAAAAAAATCATCGTCAACCAGTTTATCCTCCCTGGTCTAATCAAACTCTGAGGCGATACAAAAGCGTCAAACGATCTGCTTTGAAAAAACTCACCAAGCGACCCACTCTTCATTTGAGGTCTCAATACATGTTTCTTAACAATCGATATAAACGACTAAACAAAATTTTATATTATACTCACTTAAACCGCGTTCAACAGAACTTAAGAAACAACCCAAAAAGTTTTTGGCATCACGTAAACAAACAGCGTAAGGAAATAGGTATGCCTACTCATATGTCGCTTGGTGAAGTTCAGTCATCCACCATACTTCCACCATCCTGTTGGAGCTCATCCTCCTATTACCTCGACCATGATAATTACGGCGTGCTCAAAACTAAAAAGCTCTACTAACGCAGGACCCGATGCCATTCCTTCGATAGTCCTAAAAAAATGCTTGAATTCACTCTTAACACCACTGACTATATTGTTCAACGATTCCCTTAATGCGGGGACTTTCCCAGACCCCTGGAAGAAATCATATATTTTTCCGGTTTTTAAGAAAGGTAACAAATCTGATATTACTAACTACCGTGGAATAGCTTCACTATGTGCTGTGTCCAAGTTATTTGAAATAATTATTCTCGATTTTATAACTCACAAATGCAAGGACTACATATCTGAAACTCAACACGGTTTCATGCCTAAGAGGTCAACATCTACAAACCTTGTAGCTTACACATCTTTTATCATCCGATCTCTACAATCGCATCTACAGGTTGATGCTATCTACACAGATTTTTCAGCGGCATTCGATAAAATAAATCATCAAATAACAATTGCTAAACTCGACAGACTGGGCTTTAGTGGCGCTTTACTGGATTGGATGAGTTCATATCTTACTGGTCGCGAGATGTCGGTGAAAATAGGAAAATTCACAACAGTTCCTTTTACTGTTAGTTCAGGAGTACCTCAAGGAAGCCACTTAGGACCGTTTATATTTTTACTCTACCTCAATGATCTCAACTTCTCCGTGAAATGTTTCAAACTATCATTTGCTGATGATTTCAAACTATATCATCCTATAAAAGAACTAGAAGATGCACGTTTTCTGCAAGCTCAGTTTGACACATTCACCAAATGGTGCCACAATAACAGGATGGTACTAAACGCTTCCAAATGCTCCATTATATCTTTTTCCCGTAAACGCTCAATAATTACATATGACTATCATCTCTTGCAAAATGTCCTCAAACGTGAATCCTCGGTTAAGGACTTGGGTGTTATCCTCGATCACAAATTGGATTTCAAGAATCATGTCGATTATGTAATTTCGAAGGCTTCTAAACTCTTAGGCTTCATATTTCGGATCACTAAGAACTTTACCAATATACACTGCCTGAAGACTCTTTATTGTGCGCTAGTTCGATCAACATTAGAATACGCAGCTATCGTTTGGTCGCCTCATTATCAAATCGACATTGATCGTGTCGAAAGTGTCCAACGCAAATTCGTAAGATTTGCACTCCGCAATCTACCATGGAGGGACCCATTCAACCTTCCTAGTTACAAAGATCGCTGTCGGCTTATTGAGCTAGATCCGTTGTCTGTACGTAGGAACGTATGCAAGGCTGTCTTTATTGCTGATCTAATTCAATCACGTGTTGACAGTCCTGATCTCCTACAATTGATCGATTTTGACATTCATCGTCGAAGTCTTCGTTCTCATCCATTTATACGAATTCCCCATGCTAGAACCAATTACGGATATAATGAACCCTTTTCCAGTATGTGCCGTTTATTCAATAGTTGCTCACAGGAATTTGATTTTCATCTCTCTCGTAATGCGATACAACGATTATTCCATGATTCTTTATTTTTGCAGTTATAATACTAATGTTAATTCTTTCCGCTCGATCATCCCTTCGTTCTCTCCACCATCTCCATTGAAAACTAATAAATTCGCTTGTTGTAACTAATCCTGTTGTATCTCCTCTTCTCCGCTCTTAATCGTTCTTCTCTAATCTTTTTGAACACTAATTAGATCTATATGTCGGTTCTAACCTCGTTTGCTAGCCCTCTTTTTTTATCCGTCTTCCACCATCTTTTCGACTACTAATTAGATCTACATGCCGAACCTAACCCCGTTTCGTTCGCCAACTCTCATTCACCACTCCCTCCTTCTACCTCCCATTTTAAAGCATATTTCTTTTTTTCTTTAGTTTTAATGCAAAATCACCAACGTTTACCCGATGGGTTTAGTGTCGGAGTTAGTTAGCTAGGATTAGTTTTAATTGATAGTATTAAGTACATACATGTATCTGTTGGATTGTTGTAATCTGTTGATATAAACGATGAGGAGGTTTTATGCCTGCTGGAGTGAGAGATTATTATTTCAGCTCCAGTGGGCTTTTTCCTGCTCCAAATAAATAAATAAATAAATGTCCACGTTTTTATTGATTCGAACCACTGGGCGTCGTCGGAAGGGGCATCCGCTCGCAAACCTGTAACAGCCTCGTTTGCCTAGGTTTTTTCGCCTTCGGTCGGACAGTACACGAAAAGAAACGGTTGCGGCGTAGACGCTTTGCGCTCAGTTAACGGAAAAGTAGCGCAAAAATTTGACTGGTACATACACTAGAATAAATGTTTTGATGCTAAATAGTTAATAAAGTCAACTAGTTTTCCAGGAAATTCTGAGGATGGATTCTGAGGATCATAAATTAATCTGAAAAATTCAATCAAGAGATTACTCTTTTTTAAATATTCACGGAAAATTATTTATCCATTATTCTAAGGGCATGTTCAAGAGTGCTCCAGTTCTAGATGCCTAATTTATATCAGTTTTACAATTTAAATCTGGATTTTTTTCTTTCTATTATAGAGGTTTAAACATTATGATCATTCGCCCCTTATTACCAGAAAAGTTCTCTGACCCTATGTGCGGGGTGGGCAGCGTGAAAGACATCGAAATATATGAATCGGTTGAGAGAGAGAAGAGAGCCGTTTATCGGTAGCGTCACTTATTCGGTTATAATCGAAAGTGCCCAAATTGCTTTTTCTAAATCGACTTTGGGATGAAATCGAAAAAAAAAACATTTTCGAATCCGAAGCATAACTAATTTTTTTGTATGAGTCTTCGAAACGAAATTTCACTATTGTCTTTTTTCATATTCCCATCTGCCTTTCAATCAATTCATGTGGCACCAATTTTCTACACTTTTGGACGTTTCCTATAGCTTTTAAATGGTCAGAAATTGTTTGTGGTGCAATATTTCTCGAAGCTGTTATTCGATTTTGGTTAAAAGTATCATTTTCATCCAAAAGTGCTTGCATTTTTGCGTCTATAAACTTTTTAGGTGGTTTTCAACTATCTCAATTTCTCACATTAAAATCATTGTCTCTGAGCCGTTTAATCCATTTTTTTGCAATAATAGAGCAAAATAAAATAAATTGAATGAAAATAAAAAAATAATACTTTCTGCAAGTCACCACTTTCTAGTACAAAATTCAACATTTTTAACACGATGAAAAATATTTATTGACTTGATGTATAGTATATATGTTTGGCAGATGTCATATCACCCAAAAAATTAGGCTCGTTCGAATAAACTATTTATTGTCATGACATTTGTATCTTGACGCTTACTTCATACCAGTATACCTGGTATTTTCGTGATTATCGCATAAATTGAATCGAAAATGAGGTTATTTACAACAAAAGAGGCACGAAATTAATGTTCTAGTATAGCTCGCTCTCCACCAGCCATTATATCCTTTGTCTTGTCAGAGTATGTGTGCAATAAATAGCTAAAAAGTTCAAAAGCACAATTTGAATCAGTCATGTCTCATGTGCCAAAATCAATTTGACATTTAATAATTTAAGTATTTCTATACGTAATACTCTATTTTCAACTAAAATCATCACGGGGAACACGACTGCTTCCAGTATTTGTAGATTACCATCAAGAAGCTCAAAATCAAACGTCTGCGTCTTTTCATTGCAGGTTTATAGCATCTGTTGCAGTCCACCAAAAGGCCAACTTCCGTACCAATCGACATCACCGTGGGACCAGACGCCGTCAAGCAACAAACCCCGAGGGCTTGCTCTGCTCAACATGAGCACCTGTGGCAAAGACAGTAGGGAGAAAATTTCTTTCGGCAAAACGGCTAAAGTGTTCGAGTACCCCTGGATGGCACTACTGCTAGACGACGGTGGGCAGATCAGATGCGGAGGCACTTTGATTGCCGAGAGCTATGTCCTTACGGCAGCCCACTGTAATCGTCCACCCGTGTAAGTCGTACTGTCGAAACAATAGGATTCCTTTGCTAACTGTTTTAAATTGCAGAACAACGGTACGACTTGGGGAAAATGACATAACCAAGCCGATCGATTGTATTAACATCGATGACGAACCGGACTGTGCGGATCCACCTCAGAACATCGAGGTGGCAAAATTCATCAAACACCCACTGCACAGCACATCCAAGCGAAGGAACGATATCGCTTTGATAAGACTTGCCAAACCAGCCAAATTTGGATTCAGTAAGTCACGAGGTTCAATCTAAAAAAAAGTTAGGATATAACTCACGATTCATCTCCACAGGCGTACGAACAATATGTCTTCCGATCGGTGCAATGGTACGGAGTCCCGAGCCGAAGGAAATGATTGTGTCGGGCTGGGGTTTCACCGAACATGGCAAAACGTCCAATGTGCTGCAGTACGCATCTCTGTCACTAATCCCAACGAGCCTATGCAGCAACTCGTTGTCACAGCTTAGCGATGCCATTTCACTGGACGACGCCAGCCAGTTTTGCGCCAGAGGCAAAAATAAAGTCGACAATTGTGCCGGAGACTCCGGTGGTCCGTTGCAGTATCACTCGCGCCAATCGTCTACGGTGCAGTACGGAATCGTTTCGTTTGGGGTGAACTCTTGTGGGGAACAAGGTGCACCCGGAGTCTACACCAAAGTGTCCCATTACATTGACTGGATAGTGCAAAACTTGGAATAAACTAGGGTTTTGTTTCGGAGAATTGTGTTAGCACTCTAATCAATCCGAAATATTGTGCTGTAAATGGAAAACTGACATAGTTTTAAAAAAAATAAGTCTTTGAAAAAAAAATAACAGTATTTAAGGTTCGTACTGTAAACATCCTATACATTGCGAGTCAGTTCGTAGAGATCAGCAATTGGTTTGCTTTCAATATTTCCACGAACCGATTTCTGCTAGCTGGCTTTTTAGATCGGACATTCGGTTCCGAAGTTGTAGATTAATATATGATATTGTGATATTCCTCTAGTCGTTGATAACAATCGAAATGTAGGCACCCGTTACAAGACATCACTATGTTACTCTATTTCCCTTTAACCATCACTCATTCAAAGAGCTAATAGGCAAACCTAAACAAACTCAAACTCGTTGTAGTTATTATATAACCCAGGATACTTCAGAATGTAGATAGATGTTCAGATTAAAAGTAAATTTCTACGTTCCTCGCGCACCTCTAACGCACATCTTGCGTTTGGACTAGAAAATCCATTACAATGATTTCCCGAGTAAAGTCTAACATCAAAATAAGAGCAAATTGAAATCTAATTATGATAGCAACATCAGATTGAAATCCTAATGTGATATAAATTCATCAAATTTTCAATTAATATCACATTATGTTATCATTTTGCTGTTTAAAGGCAAAGTTTTGTGAAACTCAAAAAATGAAAATATTAAAATCAACAACTTAGTGAATCCATGGAAATTTCAAATGGCAACACAAAAATACAAAGTTGAGTTTCAAAGGAAGAATTATTCCTTCAATCCTATGTTGCCTTTTACAAAAATGCTTTGATATCCTGCCGAGATCCTGTCGCAACCATAACCGCGAAGAAACGATTTTTTTTTCGACATTTTTCCAACTTTTATGCAAATAATGCTGCTTCCCTTTAACCACGAGAATATTGGTGTCAAACCACACGTCTGGGATGCATTAGATAAATTGGCGATCATCGGTACCACGTTTATCTGAAGCAGGTCAATCTGAATAGTGGCTTTGGCATTTCCATCTCGCTGATTGTCTGCCGTAGAAGCTTATTTCAGAATATGATATGAGAAATATATTTGACGTCATCGATTTCCTTCTAGATACGTTAAGTATCCGATCCTGTAACAATTTTTGCGTTTAGTTTAAAAAAATGTTTCGATAGTTATAATCATACGACGTCGCGAAGTCCATTCCAAAGATTTTAGACCATTATTTTCAGTGCATCCAGAAATCGGGGACCTGGATGGCAAATATAATCTACTCGCCAAACCCGTTCTGAAAATATCCATAACTTTATATTCAACAGTATGAAAAAAAATCATTGTTTACGAAGTTCGAACATCGAACATTGAATGTCTCAGATTTCAGAACCTAGAGCTAATTCTTAATAATACTTTAGTGGCTTAGAGGAGCCACCAAGAAAAAATATGTTTAATTTGTTTATTCCTAAGTAGTCCACAAACTGTGTCGAAGCTCTTCGAAACAATTCTCATTCCTAGTTATAAATGCTTAGAACTTCATATTCTCACTAACGCTAGATACTATGAGAAGTATTTTATCAATCATCTAATAGATCTTGGAACATTAATACACTTTTCTAAAGAAACCGTCTAACTAAATCTTCATAATTTTGAGTCACAGGACTAATTCTCCATCAAATGATCGTAAACTATAAGTCTACACATAAACTAAAAATTTACTGAAGAGATTCTGGTTCTATCTGTGGTCAGAAGCGAGATAATCGTTCATTGTCCCAATTAGTTGAAAAAACAAATGATCTGGGATACCTTATTGCCGGATTCCTAATTCACGTTGCCTGTGTTGTAGGAGACTTCATTGTAGAACGTTCGGTCTTCAGAGTCTCTAAATTCGTATTTCAAAGTGATTACATGAGCGAGTTGTTTGAGATCAAGTAGATAACTCAATTTAATGTTATAATATTTGAATGCTACATCTTTGGAAATGAGAAGGACAAAGAGAACATTTTTATACAGAGCTCAAATAGCCACACTGCTATTCACGGTGGATGCGGGATGGAAGCGACGCAACGAGTGTGCACTGACAGAAACTACCTGCATACAACTTTGTGAAACAACACTGCTTGTCATATAACCGAACATTTTCCATTTCCTGATAGCTAGCACTTGCAGTCCATAGCAATCGCAAAAAGTTCGCATTCCAAAACACCTAAGTTCGAAACCGGATTCTCTCCGCGGTGGTGTGGAGATTGCATGAAATCTTTTTTCTTGCTTGCGACTAATATGGAGATTGCATAAAATCTTTTTTCTTGTTTGCGAGTAATATCACCTAAATGTATACTATCCTGGACCTTTTTTGGCTGTTCTATTTTTAGATTATGCTCGTGACGTGTCATTTCGAGAAAATCTACATCATATTAAGTTTTCAATGTGCTTTCACTGAGAGCAAAACTAGTTTCCAGTTTGATGTCACACAGCATTTTTTTGCTTTCAATTTTGATCTTTTAACCGTTAAAACGACCAAAACGATAGCAAATTAAGTAATCGATATATACGAACAGCACAACATCAAATTGAGTTTTCTTTTTAATCTCACACTCTACTCGGGTTATTACTTACCTTACCAGTACCAGTAAGTTTATTCAAAGTAGTCGATGATCTTGCAAAACTTTTCCGATGCTCAGAGGGCGCCGAGTGCTTCATTCGAATCAGCTCGACGAACTGAGCAAATATCTGTGTGCGTGTGTATGTGTGTGTGCAAATTTATAATGCGTTGATTTCAGAGATGGCTGGATCGATTTTGACTAAACTAAGTCTTCCAGGAAGTATGTACGCTATTGTTTTTGGATCTGATGATGACTTTCCGAGTAATACAAATTTCTATGCCAAAATTTGCACTTTTTTGACAATATTTGTCACAATTAACCATGAAAACTAAATAAGGTTTCAAATTTAACCTTATCGTAATACCAACCAAACAAGCCATATACTGTAGGAATTCGTCAACTATTCACGCCTGCTCTATTCATATCGATATTTTGGTGTAGTCGATTTTTCCGCCATGTCTCAATAGTTGGGGTTTTGATAGATGCATGATAAAATGACGCTAGAAATTAGGGGCAAAGTGGGGACAGAGGCGAAACAGGGTTTTCGTCGTCGTTGAAAATCACATTTTATTAGATTGATAACGTCCAAATAAAACCGATTCCGGCTACACTGGCTCTCGACTTCCGATTCCGCAAGCTGTGGATTCATTACTCTGTTTTGAAAACAAAATGCTTTTGAATCCCATCAAATTCTTATTGAAATTCAAGTGATACATGTTCTATCGGCCGCGACCTGTAAATGTGAGTTTGAACAGTTATAAAAAATATGAGATAAAAGAACTGCAAAGATCAACTAAAACAAATTGAATTGCAAGGACTGTAGAACGAAGAAAGTGCTCAAACCTCAAAACAAATGGCGGAGAGATTGGACGTTAGTCGGCAAACCAATTCTGATCGTCTACACTAATGGAAAAGAACCAGAAGGCGAACGAAATTTTACTTTCGCGGCATTAAACCAAGAGTTTTTTCTACACCGGATCGTCATGAGAGATGCGAAATGGATTTATTTTGAGAATTCCATGGGCACAAAATTATGGATCGTCCATGACCAAACATCGACAACAACTGTAAAACCCAATCGCCTCGGAAAGAAATGACGGTGTCTTTCCTCGTTTAACGTTCACAATGTATGTTAAAGCCGGGGTTGATAAACGTTAGAATAATAATAATAATAATAACGATGGTGTCTTGTTAGGCGAGCTTCTACTATTCTACTATTAGTTATCGACAGCAAATGTTGAAAATGATTCAAGCTTTGCTCAAAAACAACCACAATGCTCCACAAGAGATGAAAAAGTCATTTTGCAGCACACTTCCATACGCACAGCGATAGCAGTTGAAACATCATTTCTAAATTCAGATTGCAACTTCTGTCCCACCCGCCATACTCCCCAGTATTGGCCCATTCGAACAATCATTTAGTTGTCATTGAATTTTCGTAAATTTTTTGAAAGTGTTAGTGTAAAAGTCAGGCGACTTACGCCATTCTGCTACACTTCAGCTAGAGGAATGGACGATGTTAACCATAGTAGACTTTTTTGTTGGTTTCTAGCAAATTTCAACAATTTGTGCTGAAATTGTAGGAAGATTTTATCATTTATCAATTCTATATATACGAAAAACATGAAGATTCAAATGTTACCTGTATGTTAGTTACCTGTACAAAATTGAAACAAACATGAAAAATGAGAAGAAGAGTACGAAAACAAATTGACAACTCAACTCACTTTTTCTCACTCACATCTGACCGATTTCCGAACCAATCGGTTGGAGACGAAATTCTTTCTGAAACGGTTATTGCACTAGACTCCGCATTAATTCGGATTTTATACTGAGTGGAATTCAGAATGAAAATTATTCACCTACTCGGATTTGATTCGGAGTTGGTTAGCTTCGGGTTAACAGGCCAAGCCATTGGATGTTAATATAGATGAATTTTCTAAACTTATAATTAATGTTAATAATTGGGATTTTGTGAATTATTTTCATATTTATGCCAATTGACCCGTATGCCAAACGACCTTTATCCTAAATGGTGTTTATGCCAAATGACCTGTATGTCAATTGACTTTCGGCGAAATAACCTTACACTGCTAAAAAAAAGGCAGCAGGGTATTCTCAGAAACATAACTGGATAACGTAAATACGAATAAAACTGACATACTTTTTCCACACAACCGAATATCGTTAATCGTACGTACTAAGTTCATTGAATGTGTTAATTTTTCAAAATTTTCATTACGTCACTTGCATAATTGCAACGTTTTATCCATCTAGGATTTCTTAACCTAAGTTTGGAATTTAAACTACCTTATTTGCTTTAACTTACTTGCCAAATTCATCTCGAAAATATAAATTGTATAGCGATTTGAAAGAATAACCACAAACTGAATTTAAGAATTCTAAAATATAAATAATTCATATCCATTCGTCAAACCTGAATAAAAAGTATCTATAATTTCTTAAAAAATTCATGAGAAATGGTAAATTATTATTCACTCATATACTGATATGATATACACTTCACATTCTATATATTTTTGATGAAAATTTTACAAGCCAGTTGCAATTCTATATAAAAAGGATCTTTGTTTAAATATTATTCAGTTCTTTTATAAAGTGGTACATAGTTGGAATCAGCTAGATGAAGTATTATCATCATACCAAAGGTATGACAAAGTAACAAACAATAAACAACAAGGAACAAAGTAAGGGGCTGTCCATAAAAGACGTCACGCCGCAAGGGGGAGGGGGGTGTTTCACAAAACGTGACCTTTTGTGACAAGGGGGAGGGAGGAGGTTTGTTGGAATGTGACGTGCAATATTTTCAATGAGCGCTTTTTTGAAATATCTGATTATATTACTGCTTTGCCCTATTTCCAGAAAAAATCTCCACAATAAATGTTTACATTCTATAAGAAAACGTGTATTTGTTAATGTAAAAGCTTCTACTTGTAAATTCGGAAATGAATAATGCAGGAAATCATTTCTGCTGTAATCAGCAAAAGTGCACGGAGGGGTGAGTAAATTAGTGAATTATATGAGTAAAAAAAAGATGTCTTCAAACGGTTTAACTTAAGTTATGCACTGACAATTTTAGTCAATGTATATGAGTTTGGGTGCACCAATCGCTTGGAATTATGGATTTTTTAACATTCGGATATCTTATGATAGGTAGTAAGCAGATATGGAATATAAACCACACAAAGAATGAAAGAATTTCAAAAAGTTTGTCTGGTCGGTCGTCTCAAAATTTCATGCTTCTTGATGTATTTAAAATTCATTCAGCAATACCATGTTGGCGGAGTAATATCAATAAAACCATCAAATAACATTAACATCTATGTTGTGATTATCAATAATTATAATGATAAGAAAAACATGTTCAATCATAAAGCATGTCATGCAGCTGATTAATTTACCCTGCTTAGCTAGAATATCATACACAGAAGTAACAGCCCGGGTAGAAGCGATTTGCAAACCAATTATTAAAACCTAACATCTCAATGGTAGAAAATAACATTATTTACTTTGAAATAAGAGTTAAAATATCAAAAATGATTCCAAAGTCTGCATGAGAAAATAGCAACAAAATATAAAATTCTACCATTGTAACTTTAAAGCAAGAGCAATACATTTATAGAAGACGAATTTTTCAGTAATTCGATTTTCTAGCTTTGAGAATAGTATTTCATAAGAATTTCTCTTATCTAATTCTGATGCAGTATATTCAATTGTATTCCATTTGAAAAAGGAACCAATGGATCAATTGTACTTAATGAAATTGGTATGCCTCATCAACAGGGTTGCGAACGGTACTGGAGAATGACACGAAACAGCAGACATTCAAACCGCGCAAATGACAGCAGTAGCCGATTGTACTTTGCCACGACTGCAGGAGATGAAAAATGTCATAGGTCTCATGACATTTTTTCTCGTGAATGTCGCCGTTTGCTCTCATCGATAGCTGTTCTAATCTCTTCAATCTGAGAATGGCTAGCCACAATAAACAGTAGCTCCTTCCAATTTCAACAACTTTCGAGAGACAATCGTCAACAAGGCTTAACTTTGAAATTCGTTTTATGTCGATTCTCATGAGGTGTAGGGGGAAATGCACGAGAAAGTCTTGCTTCCCAATGCAGACGGTTTATTTTGTGTATCCTTACGTGTTTTGTTTCTTTGCACTTCCGTTGGAAGGAAGCGGTTCAGCGAGAAAAGCAAAGTAAATGCTCTGACTTCCACAATTTGGATGCACTTTTTCGATCAAACAATTAAACCCCGTTTAGCATGAACCAGAATTGTAGAAGTAATAGGAGCGCAAAACTTATTATCTCTGCTGCAAGATTTCTTGCTTTGCGTCATATTAGAAAGGCAAAAGCTGCGCTCCTGATACTTCGTGTATGAAATTTATGTAAATAATTGTAATATTTTTGAAACATCTGCATGAATAAGCTTTGTGATTGAATTTTTTCAAAACTGAAATTGAACCGGTAATAAAAGCACCGCCGTTCGCATTAAATTTATCGCCACAGATCAATTACAGCGGATATAACAGTCTAGTTATGAAAATGCCATGACATTTTGAGCTCGTGACATTCTCGAAACCCGTGACCAAAAATGAACAAAGCAGCTACTTATCCAGTATGTACCTACACTACCACAAAGCGAACGCTGTGGCTTTGACTGCTGTGAGAGAGTGCGACGAAATTAACTGCTCTCAGTGTTGCTGTCGTGTGTCGTGGCTCTCATGATTGCGCCAAGCTCTCGTGTCATTGCGAGTTGGCTACTGTTGAACGTAGCAGCTGCGCATATCGTTGGCAGTGACTGTCTTATGCTTGGCAACAGTATAAAAACATGTCAAATTTTCGCACCCCTGCTCATCAATAACGAAATAAGATATAATAACAAATCTTGATCAAACGAGAATATATGTTGAAACTACGTAAACCGTAACGTAACGAAACCGGTATTTTCCCCAACTCTGTTGATAAGGAGTGTTAAAAGAGCATTTCCCAAAGATACAAAATTGACAATGCTCCTTGATTTTGGAAAAGTCTCATTGACACGCGTAAACCTTAGTTATGAATTTCTGTAGGATTGCTGTTATTACTAATTTTCACACCCCTCAGCGGGAGATCAACGATTTCAGACGTAGATCATGTCATGTCATATGTGATTTTCCTCCACCTTCCAGATCAAAGCTGATCGAATCATTCAATGATTGAACTTATATGAATCATGAATCATTTTAGCTTAAAATAACTACTGATTTTGTGTGACGGAAGTTCCGTACCGATTTTGATCGATGTGATTTAAAGATCACTGATCACTGATCAGAAGTTATCTTTATCGGGAAAGATCACAAGCGATCGTCTTCGGCAGTGATCTCGATTTGATGAGGTTTTGATCTTTATTTTCTAACTTAGAAAATATTATTCCTTAGCTAAAAAAATAATATATCTGTGTACCCCTAGGAGAATTAAAACAGATGATTTAAATGTTTCATCAATTCCTAACAAATACTTTTGTTAAATTATATAATTAATATTAATAAAATAATTTCGATGGTTTTGTAGTTTTAGAGTTATTTTTTAATCTAATGACAGCATGTAATAAATCGATTTTTCCCTCATATTTGTATGGTTTGTCATACATATTGAGTATGTATTGAGATGAATTTTATTTATTTTGAATTCGTGACATGTGACATAGGGGAGGTGGGGGGTCTTTGCTGCTGTGACAATTTGTGACAAAGGGGGGGTGGGGAGTAAAAATTGCCAAAAAAAGCGTGACGTCTTTTATGGACAGCCCCTAACAAAGAATAAAAAATTTCTCAATAGGCAAGAAAATCAATTATAAGAGCATTTTGGTTTTGACAGAATGCCTAATTTCACCGTCTTAACACAGCATGCAGAAAAGTGTCTCCCTCGTATCAGTCAATGAAAAAGACTCATAGTTTATAAGCATACATGGTAAGTGTCTGTTTTACTAGCGAACTAAACATGTCGTAAGCCTACTGCACTCTATCACTGAAAATATTTCGTACTTCTATGTGCCGGCTTTACGCGATACGCCGATGCGAATGTTCACTGCTGTTGAATTCGGTTACATGGTTACATATCGACTTAGTTAGTATTTTTATTCAAATGAAAGAAAAACTTTACATTTAATAACTAATTTGTGGGATTATATACAGGACCGTAGAAAAGCAGCAATTTAGTAGCATCGTGACGGATTGCCAGAAGAAATGGACTGATAACTCGAAAATTAACCGATGGTGAAATTCTGTCCAGTAAGGTAATTGTCACCGCACCGCCCTCCGTTCCAGCTTCGTTTACCTCCAGATCTACCTTGTGAAGCACACCGCTCACTCGTAAATTACGGCTGGTCTGTTTGGCGGATGGATTTAAAGATGAAAAATCACTTCTGCCTCGTGTGAACATCGCTTGAACACCCAAACTTCGAAGTGCAGCCGTCAAATCGAACGAACTGGAAATGTGCATCTTGGGGAATAGTATAGAAGCCGACTGCATCGTCATATTGGAGATCATACCGTCCAACGTCGCTGCATCCAGTGTTGCCATCAGTTGTTGAAGTTTTGTTCGATTCGAATTTTTTGGCAGTATCACATACATTGTAGTGGAACGGTTTCTATAGGGAAATCCCATAATTTGAGCATCCAAACTCCGAGAGGAGTAGTATGGAAAGCAACCTGAGTTGGACATCATCGGAACGTCAATGAATTCGCCGGTTTCTCCGTTCGGGAAAAATTTTTTCAACCTTGTAGCACCTTCAATGAACACTTCATCCCAGAATGCCTTGAAATATAGAGCGTTAGCCACAACCATGGTAGTGTCTCGGCTCAGTTGTTGGGAAATGATTTCCGGAATGCGTCCATTCGTACTCTCATTTGCCCAATTGTTTATATACTGAGTAGCGTTCTCGGGTGATCCGAAGAAATCCAAATTTTTCACAGTACTCAGGTACAAGTGGTTGATAACATTTTCAAGTTTTGAATTATTGAGCATCCCATTTTGAACGAAAATAGCATTAGCCAGTCGAATGAGATTCGGTTCTTGTGGTGATGGAAGTTCGTATCTAGAAGAAACGGAATAATCAGCACTGGCAACAGGAAAGGCTTCCACATGTACTTACGGATCTTCATCCTCATATTCATAATCGGTGGCTCCGCACTTACTTTCCTCCAACCATGGCGGGGTATCATCTAGTATGGTATTCACTTGAGTGTCGTTCAAAAGTTCACTGACCAACAGTCCAAAATTTCTGGGAATTTTCGGGTCGTTCCTCTGGTATTTTTTTAATTGTAGAAAGTTCAGCAATTCCAGCCGAGTGGTACCTCTGGCAGCCCGTAACAAAATTAACAACGATGACCCAATGCTGAGCGGTGAAATGATGTCTGAATTGCTGGTGTCACTCTGCATTCGTACGGACAAATCTCGTGCCATATTTGTCAGAGCATAGCTGACATCCTGGGCGGCTTGCTTCCCCAGAAAGTCGTAGTTGCTGTTCGAAGCTAAAACACTACAGATTAGGCAAATCGTTGTGGCCGCAGTGAGAACAGCAGATACAAATGATGGCATGGTTGTAGTAGGTCAAACTGTTGAAGAATATTGTAAGAAAGAAGATGCCATTATTTTTCTTTTTATCTTATTTTGTTCTGATCGACAACTTGCATTTCAATTAAAAGAAAACAAAAAGTTTAAAGCCGTGTGGACATAAGAAATTACAACCATGCAGCCTATTCGTGATTTCCGACTACAAGTTGAAACAATAAAGCTATGGATTTTTTTCTGTTTTTAAGTTAGTATTTTTTTCGCAAATTTTCATTTTAATTATTCCTTTCGTCAGTCTTTTTCTAATTACTTTTCCCTGGGGTGGGTGCTGATAGAACCTAAACTAAGTACGAGGCTACTTTATGCCTAAACATACAAAATTAACAAATTTAAAAGAGTAATTAGAAGAAAGTTTTGTAAATCATTTCATCGCACAGTGACCGGAAGCTGTAAAAAAGTCGGTCGATTTCCCATATCGGCTTCCAGTGAGGTTATCTTAATGTTTAATAAGAGAGTAGTACAAATTTCAAAATCTAAAGGTCGCCAAAAGGGTGGGAAAACTAAGTCTTCGAAATCTCTTATTCCGAATATGATGACATTTGGTCGATAGAACGGTGTCGACTTTAGCTGAATAAGAAGGTTTTGCAATTGTGCTATATCATACTTTGTCCAAAAGTTACAATTGGCTGGGTGTTAACACTGAATCATTGGAATCGAACAAAACATTATTTGCATACATGAAACTGAACAATATAAATTAAATACGCCTCGATTGCTTGCCAAGATATATCGCAAGCTATCTAAAGTTTCTCTGCAATCCATTTGATGCAAACATTACCTTAACGCGGGACTGGTCGATGGAACGACGGTGAACTTGGAACACTATTTGCTCTGTATACGAAATGGGTCATCGGAACTCGATTGAGCTAAAACCCGCCTAAGTCCAGGATTAAAGTTATTTGCATGTAGAAACAATGAAAAAAATTGATGAATTTTCTAAGAAATTAATATTTTTAGTATTTCTGCTGAAATATTTCCGGACCTCGATTCAGAAACCGGTGATTGCATAGTCTTACTTCATGAGAAATGCATAAAACCCAAAAATCATTTTACCACTTCCAACGAAAAACAGCAGAAAGAAAAGATAGATGATTTATTTCCGTTTTCATTTTTTTCGTTCTTTCTCCTTATTTTTTTCTACTTTTTACATTTTCTTTTTTATTTTTTACATTTTTATATTTTCCTTTTCTTTCCCCTTCCTCCCAATATTTCTTTTCGATTCTTCATTCACATTTTTGCTTCTTTTTTCTTTTTCATTTACCCTTTTATCTTTTTCTTCCTCGTTTCCTATTCCCATCCTCATTTTGCTTGTTCAATTTTCCTCTTTCTTTTCGCAATTCTCCTTTACACTTTTTCATTCTTCTTTTGGCCTCTCTCATATAGAAAGGCTATACAATCACTACTAAAACCGACTTTTTAACCGAGGCCCAGGGGGCTGAATGTCATATACAATTAGATTCAGCTCGACGAATTTAACAAATATCTGTGTGTGTGCATATGTGTGTGTATGTGTGTGACAAATATTGTCACTCACTTTTCTCGGAGATGGCTGAACTGATTTTCACAAACTTAGATTCAACTGAAAGGTCTTATGGTCCCATATAAAGTGGTTTGCACCAAATATGTAGAAATAATATCACTCACTTTTCTCGGAAATCAAATGAAAGGTCCTAAGATACCATAAGAATATCCCAATTTTCATTCGGTTTAAACCGCACTTCCGGAGATTGCGTGCTTAGTGTAAAAATGTCATTTTCAAGAATTTTTTTTTTCATAAGCTACTTCTTTATATTGGCTAGTGAATTTCGTTTTGCAGACCATGAGACTCTGTAACCAATCAAACCATTGATAGTCCCATGATTGATCTACTGAATTTTATCCAAGTCCGACTACCGGTACATTTTTTTTCCAAAATTCAATTCTTCATAGAGAATTGTAAATAAATTTGTAGGTCATATTAGCGTATGGTTGAATGAATCGAATGTTACTATGCCGATATCCAGCTTTCGGTTCCGGAAGTACCGACAATAGTAATCAAATGTTATAAATAGAATAAATAGTTATAAATAGAAAATAGTATTCAAAGTTAAGTGAGCTCCATCACTGAACTTTCTCTCATATGATTGAACAGACTTTCACTAAGCAAAATTCAAATGTGCAACAGAAATCTTCAAAACTCTTTTCTAAACTTTTTTAAATTTTAGTATTTCGAAGACTTTCTGCTGTAATATACAGGAGAAAATAAGAATGAGAAAGGCATCATTACACCACTTGGTGGATTAAAACAGGTTTTTTTCTTATTCCACTTTCACATGCTTTCCTCTTTTACAGAAATTCATTTTGCTTTATCTTTCTTTGAAAT
This sequence comes from Malaya genurostris, assembly GCF_030247185.1. NCBI lineage: Eukaryota > Metazoa > Arthropoda > Insecta > Diptera > Culicidae > Malaya > Malaya genurostris. Next base: position 292,768,382 of record NC_080571.1, read on the forward strand.
TTCTTATTCCTTTTCTCTTTTCCACCTTTCCTTTTTCCCATTTCGTTTGTTCAATATTCCTCTTTGTTTTTCTTTTCCTCTTTACATTTTTCCTTTCTTTTTTTTATTCCTTAATCATTTTCACTTTTTTTTCCCTTTTACAGTACTTCTGTTTTCTCCTTGCTACATCTTGCATTAAATTTTCTTATTCCTTCTCTCTTTTCCACCTTTCCTTATTTCTTTTTCTTCCTCCCAATTTTGCTTTCTTTCTTCATAAGCATTTTTAATTCGTTTCCCGTTTCCCTCTTTTCATCCTTTTTTCCTTTGTGTGAATTCACTTTTCGTTTTCCATTTTTTTTCTTCCCTTTCCACTTTTACTTTATTCTTACGTGTGATTAATCTGTACTTGTTCTTTTTTCTTTCATTCTATTTCGCTTTCTTCCTTTTCTGGTTCTCTATCTATTTTTTCAATTTTTATTTCTTTTTCCGTTTTGGTTGTCTTTTTTCTTTTTTCCTTATACTTTTTATTTATTTTTTCTTTTCCCGTCTCTCTCTTTCTATTCTATTTCTCTTTGTTCCTTTGTTTCCATTTTTCGTATATCCCTTTCTCTTTCTACTCTGTTCGTACAGTTTTTTCCGTTTGTTTTACTCCTTATTTTTTCCTATTCTTTTTCATTCTTTTATTTATTTTTCCTTATTCCGTTATCGTTCTTTCTTTTTTTCTTTCTCCGTTTTCCTATTATTTCGGTCTCCGTTTATCTTTTTTCCTTATTTCTTTTTCCTTCTTCCGTTTTCTTTCTGTTTTTTCCATATTGTTATACTCACTCTTTTTTTTCCTTCTATTAATTTTTATTCTTATTTCCATATTACATCATTCTTTTCCATTTCCTTTTTCCTGTTTTCGTTGTTCGTTTTTCCTTTTTCCATGTTCCATTATCATTTTTCCTTTTTCTTTTTTCCTCTTTCCATTTTGCTTATTATTTCGGTTTTTGTTTATCTCTCTTCGTTATTCCTTTTTCTTTCTGTTTTTTCCTTTTTGTTCTACTTTTTATTTTTCCATATTCCATTATAATTTTGCCTTCTTTTTTCTTCATTCCGTTTTTCATTTTCCTTTTTCCATATTTATTTTTCCTTTTTTCTTTTTCCTTTTTTCTTTTTCCATTTTCCTTTATCCCTAATCCTTTTTCCATTTTTATTTTTCCTTTTTTCTTTTTATGTTTTCTTTTTTCCATTTTCTTTTTTCCTTTTTTTCCCTTTTCCCTTTTTCTTTTTTCCTTTTTCCTTTTTCGTTTTTCCTTCTTCCTTTTTCTTTTTTCCTCTTTCCTTTTTTTCTTTTTCCTGTTGCCTTAATCCTTTTATTTTTTCCCTTTTTCTCTTTTCTTTTATCCCTAATCCTTTTTCCATTTTTATTTTTCCTTTTTTCCTTTTTTCTTTTTCCGTTTTCTTTTTTCCATTTTCTTTTTTCCTTATTTCCCTTTTCTCTTTTAATTTTTTCTTTTTTCCTTTTTCCTTTTTCTTTTATTCATTCTTCCTTTTTCTTTTTTTTTTTCCTGTTCCCTTATTCCTTTTATTTTTTTCCTTTTTTCTATTTTCTCTTTACTTTTTCCCTCTCTCTTTTTTTTCTTTTCCTTTTTCCTTTCTCTTGTTTTTCCTAGATTTTTTTTTTAAATCGACTTTTGAACAGAACCTCAGTGAACCATAGTATTTTGTACCATTTGAATCAGCTCGACGAGATCAGCAAATGTCGGTGCGTATGTAAGTGTGTATATTTGCGTGCCGTTTTCATAGATTTTTCTATTATTCAATTTTCTTGGAGATGGCTGAACCGATTTCAACAAGTTTAGACACGTTTGAAAGATACCATTAAGTAATTGATCAGGTTAGAAAATCAAACAATTGTCCCTTCCGGTCCTGGAAATATATACCATTATAGTGACGAAGGGGGTGGCTCAACCCTCATCCTTACGGTTTTGGAGATATAATAGATAACTGACGTAAAGAACTTACCGCACATTTGTCTTCGGCGGAACTTTCTCGAAGATGACTCTACGAATTTACGGCTTATTTGAAAGCTGTTGCTCAAATTTGGAAGGGTAATAGCGAACGTTTCCGGCTCGAGAGACGTAATCTTATCTCCGAAAAATTGTGTGTTTTGAATGCTTTTGAATGACATTTTTCTATTTTCATCCCCATTTTGCTTGTTCGATTTTACTCTTTCTTTTTTCAATTCTCCCTTATACGATTTTTTTATTCCTTAATTATTTTCTCGGTTTTATCTTTTACAGTATTTCTTTTTCCTCTTTGCTATATCTTTCTTTAAATTTTCATATTTCTTTTCTCTTTTCCTCCTTTCCTTCCTCCCAATTTTCCTTTTTTTCATTAATATTTTTAATATTTTACTTCCCGTTATATTTTTCCGTTTTCTTCATTTCTCCCTGTTTTCTTTTGTGTAACCTCACTTTTTCGTTTTCCATTTTTATCTTTGTCCTCCTTTTCACTTTTCCTTCATTTATACACCTGATTTATTTCAACTCTTTTAGTTTTTTCTAGTTTGCTTTCTTTCTTATCTCCTTTTCTGTCAATTTTTTTCAATTTTAATTCCTTTTCTCGTTTTGATTTACTCTTTTTTTCCCCTAAACTTTTTAATGTGGAACACATCTTTATTTTCTATATAGGGGTGCAAATCAGAAACTCAAGGAAAAATACACGCAAAAATGTGGTCAGGTTTTAAACACTTACAGCTCAGTATATTTTGTATCAATTCTTAATATCATTTCATTATTTGATTGGAAATATTTCTAAGATTCGATTTGAATGTATCAAGCCACGTATTTTCAATAATAAAGAATTGAAATTTTGGTTAGTAGCGAGCAGTGTCCTATATTATCTGCTAAAAATTTCCGGCATATCAGATTTCCCTGCCATAGACGACGGTTTTGAAGGAGTAAGCGATATATCAAAGGGAAAGCATCGCTCTGATTGGTCAATCGATGCAAAAGCGAAACTTTTGGAAGCACGCGAATTTATAAATAGAAGCGAATTAGAGTTAACGTTTCAGTCCTACGCGTAACATGCTAGAGGTAGGTTGTTGCTAGACAACAAGACAAAAAGTGCCATAAAACGATTTAAATTGGTATGCTCTGATCTTGTGTCATGCAAGCTCGGATGAAATTCCATGTTATGTCGTTTCGCCTGAGAAATTGACAACTTCCCCAGGGTAAGTTTTGAATGCGTAAGATTAATTTCTAATTTATATATGATGAACTCGATTGATAATGAGAAAAAGTTTATCACTTCAACCGAAATCGCAGAATGGTAGAGAAACGCTATAAAAATAACTGTTTACATACAAAACTTGAACACAAGCTTGGCGAAAAGAAGCCTCAATATCAAAATCGCATCGCACGTATGGTCAAAGATATAATTGCATACATTTGGAATATTGGTGTAATTTCGTCGGCTATAAAACAAACAATGTTCGGTTTTGGTTCCTAATCAAGATCAATCTAATACCGTTTTCGTTTATTGATCAGAGCAGCCCGAAAGCTGAACCAGAGCCGCCCAAACAATGTTTGATATGTTTATTTTAGCAACCTGAGGTCGCTCTAGATCGGACTCCAATCGCGTAGTTTCGCTCTGAAAATTTTCTCGGGTCGCACCACGCATCCAGCCGAGTTTGTTTATTTTTTCTTTTTTTCATGAGTTGTTGTTTAGGACGCGTACCACGTGTTCGTTTTACTCGGAGTCAGAGTAGCCCGCGTCTAGGTTCAAAAACGAAAACGGTATAAGCAGACTCTCGTGCAATTGCGGATTCAAAAGTGTGACTATTGATTGTAGATTATTAGAAACTTTGGTTGCCTTGTTCCACATCAATGGCTTGAACAACCATGGGGCTCATCATTGTAGTTTTTCTTTCCTTTACCTTTTCCCGTCTCTTTTTCTCTTGTTCCCCTAGTTTCCATTATTATTTTTTTCTCTATTTCATTCTTTCCATCTCTTTCTGTTTTTCTTGTTTGTTCTACTTTCTCTTTTTTCATTTTCCTTCTTCCTACTTTTATTGATTTGTCCTCTTTTCCTATTCCACTGTCATTTCTCTTGTTTTCGTTTTTCCTTTTTCCCTATTCCAATATCATTTTTCCTTTTCGTTTTTTCTTGTTCACTCTTTTCTTCTTTCTTCTACCTTTTCCTTTTTCCTTTTTTCTTCTCCCTGTTTCTTTTTTCCTTGTTCTTTTTTCTTTTCCCTTTTTTTTCTTTTTCCTTATTTCTTTTTACTTTGTCTTTTTTTTCTTTCACGTTTGCAAATCCCGGTGTTTTTTAATGCTCCGAAATTTCTAGGAGATGAAAGAGTCGATTTCGAAAGGCTGGTTTAAAAGCTATTAGTTTATCTGATAAGCTCGCAACACTAATGGACAAGGATAGAATTATACAAATTTATTTGGCAAGAGAAAGGCATTATTACAGTGGATTAAGGAGGGTTTTTTATTTGTTTCTTTGACCTTTTTCATCTTTCCTTATCTCTACTTTCTTTTTTATGTTCCCTTTTTTTCCTTTTTTTTTACCTTTTCCTCTTACCCCAATGCAAATGATTTGCTTCTCTCAAGCATCATTTTATTGATTCATTATGCATTTTCACTCTTTCGGAAAATCGAGAAGCGTTACTTGTTACTGGTAATTTACTTTGACTACGCTTTCCTTGTCCCATTTCCCTTTTCTTATAGAATTTCCAGTGTTCAATTGAAAATATTACTTCATAAACAAAAGTATTACATTGTCTACAAAGTATCGTATTGAGGTCCCTTGGAACTTGCTTGTGAATCTAATGGTTAACGATAAAAAACAAACGCTTGAATGGGCAAATCATGCTACTGACCACCGTCTATCAAAGGAAGCATCTGTTCTTCTCCAAACTAAACTACGCCATCCACAATCAATCATTTCTGACTGCTGATTGGGATTTTCCACAGCAAACTTGTGTCCGATTAACATGTTGTTCAGAGAGCTGATAGTCGTCTACACGGTGTCATATTGTTCCATACTGCCTTGACGTCATGCTGGCAGAGTATGTATGTAGGAAGATCCTCATCCCAGTAATCACATCGCTATAAGCTAAAACATCTTTCAACAAACCTGTTTCTCCACTTCGTAAAAGTCACTTTGACAAAGGTATTAATTTATAAATCAACGGCTTTTGGCAATCTCCGGATTCTGCCGTCAGTCAGTTATTCATGATTTTTTGTTTTCAAGTCGGTGCATGCTTCGCCAACCACTGATTAGAGAGCTAGCCAATTCGAAGTAACTGTACTGTCAGTGTTGTCCTTAATCCAACTTGAGTGCACTGACGAGAGTTTTAAATTTGAACTTCCCACCTGACAGTAACAAATCGAACAAATTGAGAACACAAAAACAAACCTCCACTTGTTTCAGAACGGTTAGGATGACTGGAAGTGGCGATAAAAGGAAAACTGTTCCATAGTTGCACTAACACCAACGGCCGGTTGTTTATGGCGCTTTTGTGAATCGGAATTGAACGATCGTTACGGCGGTCGTGTGGTGAACTCGTGTAAACCGTTTTGCTTGCTGATACGGAACGTACTGTAAATGTTTTGGAAAACATTTGAACAAGAAGGAATTCGAAAGTGGACGGAATGGAAAAGACAGAATTGTGTGATATTTTAATTCAATTGGATGCTCTTCATATGACGTGCCGTAACCTTTCGAAAACCCAAAAGTTTAGATCGTTAGTCGCGGAGGTTTGCCGCCATGAGCTTGAATCATCGTCGAGAAGGAATCAGTGACTGGGGATCAAACAAGTATTTCCTTTACCACAACAAATGTCGTGTATTTTTCGATAACGACCAATAAGTCATTTGTCAACAGTCACTCTGAAAAGAAACTGCTGGCGAACCGTTGCTAATAGAGTATACATTTTAACACCAGACGAAAGAGGAACAATTTCTCCTTTGTGAACTGTTGTGACTAATTCTCAGCGATTACCGATTTCTTCAGAATTTCTCTTCAATGTTGACTGGAAAATTATGACCGTTTTAAAATGAACACCATAAATATTTTTATTTTTTTTTATAAAAATGCAATGCATAACATTTGAACTCATACCTTTTTTTATGACATTGAGTAGTGAACTTTGTTTAAATATAAAGGTACATTGGGGCAAGATAAACCATAAAAATGTTGTGTCCAGTGATCGACAGAGGTCGATAAATTGAGGAATGTCAGTGAGAGTGGGAAATACAACTTACGATACGAGGTTATATTGTAGACCATATTGAAAAAATCGACACAGTGCACATGTACGGTGCGAAATTTCATTTTTATTGCATTTGGAAGATGTGCATTTCTGCTTCTCCAAAGCTCTTCTTATGGTGAAGAAGTTCAGTATAAGGATAAACTATTTCATTTTCGTCACACGACAAATTATGGCACTACTTCGGCTCTAAAAAATTAGATGAATTATTAGTAAACGCTTCCATACTATTTGAAAAAAAGACTTTTCCTCCAATCAGCAGTTCCGCGTTGGGAGTTCAATACATAGGGCGCTGGTCTTACAAGCCAGTTCGAGCCCTGACTTAGAAGGATTCTTAGTGTCAGTAGGATCAGATGCAAACATTTTGGATTTAATATCAATCTGCATGTGATGAAGGGAAGAATATAAACAATCATAAAACGATTTGAATGTAGCATTCTAACGCTTATAACTCCACCATTCATTCGAAGACAGTTGTATCTTTAATGAAAAAAACTGCAAGGATCAGCCCAATGGAGTTGTTTGAGCCATTGATGTGGAACAAGGCAACCAAAATTTCTAATAATCTACAATCAAACAGTTCAATCATTCGTCACACTTTTGAATCCGCAATTGCACGAGAGTCAGCTTAGATTGATCTTAATTAGGAACCAACACCAAACATTGTTTGCCTTGATTTGTTTTATAGCCGACGAAATTACACCAATCATTCAGTAAAAAGCGTTCAAGCAGACAGGTTGTGTTACTGGCTTGTGAGTTAACGGCTATCACCGAGTCGAGGCAACTTTAGCTGCAGGTAAACAAAACCCGCCTGCGCCTATTGCAAACGCAGCAAAAGCTGGTGTGCGTTCCCGACTTGGAAGCAATCGAAGAAGGCCATCCCATTCATACGCACAGAGGTGAAGAGACACAGAGGTGCGAACGCATAGAAGTGCTCAGACACAGAGGTGCGAGACGAAGGGGTGTAAAGGCACAGAGGTGCTAAGGCACAGAGTTGCTAGGGCGCATCAGCGCAAAGCCGCAGAGACAACCACCAGGTATCAGTTCGTATGGTGTACAGTACCGGTTGCGGTGTACAGAAAGAAGCATTATCGTGTGGTGCTATACAAGAAGCATTACACTTAATCGTCAACAAGAGCTACAACGCTGTATCTAAGGGCAGGTACAGGCAGCGTACAGACCAAGCTCAGCGAAGACCACGGCAGCAGAGCAACGGAGATAGAAGACAGCAAATTTAAAATAGTTGGAGCGAGCTTCATGCCGAGTAGGGTAACAGAGGTATTTTGGCCCACTTTAAGATTGATTTTATTTTGGCCCACTTTGTAAAAATATCCCCCAAATGTTATAATATCTTTGAAAACCCCTTCCGCAATAGATAATTTAATGTGATTAGCTTCAAATTGATGCAAAATGGGTTACTTAACATCGATAAAATCCGATGAAATTGATAAAGTTTGTTAGGTGGGCCAAAATATATGAAGTGGCCAAAATACCTCTGTTACCCTACCTGTGGAAAGCAGAAAGCGACTAACAGGTAGATCTATAATTTTATTTTATTTCACTTCAAAGAATATTCTAGTTTATATAATTCAGTTGAGATCAATTATTTAAACATATTTATGTAATGGATGAGAATCCAGGAGATCCATCTCTGCCACAAGGCGAAAATTTAACGGTTCCTAACTCGCAGAGAACGAAGTTTTACAATGAAACTTCTGCGGGCCCATGGATAGTCTATTTTCGGCGTAAAATGAAATTTATTTCATATATCTAAAGAATTAACATCACGATTTCCCGCTACCAAAGAGATAGTAAGAGTCCATAAAGACAAGATCCGCGTTGTAGTCGATTCCTTAAAGCAGGCTAACGAGATTGTTGTTTGTGAATTATTTACCCGCGAATATCGCGTATATATTCCTTCGAAAGACGTTGAAATAGACGGTGTTATCACCGAAGCGGGTCTTTCGGTTAAAGAGTTGCTTGAGCATGGAGTTGGACGTTTTAAAAACTCTATGCTTGATGGAGTAAGGATACTCGAGTGCAAGCAATTGTACTCAGCATCTTTCGAAGAAGGAAACAAAACTTATCGACCTTCAGATTCGTATCGAGTAACATTCGCTGGATCTGCCTTGCCTAGCCATGTCCACATCGATAGAGTTCGCCTTCCTGTTCGGCTTTTCATACCAAATGTTATGAATTGCACGAACTGCAAAAAATTTGGCCACACAGCTACTTACTGTAGTAATAAGTCGAAATGTACAGAATGTCAAGGGCCTCGTAAGGATAATCTTTGCGATAAAAATATAGAAAAATGTGTTTATTGTGGGGAAAGTCCTCATGATGATCTATCAGTATGCGCTGCATTTTAATTGCGTAAGGACAAAATGAAGCTTTCTTTAAAAGCACGGACTAAGCGCACATATGCGGAAATGCTCAAAGCTATCATTTATGTCCCACCTTTGGAATCCGAAAACGGTTTTTCAAATCTGGCGGAACCAGAGGAATCTGACTCTGACGGAAATAGTGAAGATACCTCGTTTGTCACTCCTCAAGGGTCTGTTAAGAGGAGATTATCAAACCACAAAATACCTAAAAAGGCACCTAAAATTACACCTTCAAAAGAAGATCCCCGTGTTAAATCTAAAAATCCAAATTTAAAACCACAAACTGTGCCTCCTGGTTTGTCAAATTCACAAACCAATCTAGGAACTAGCACAAGAAAAGACAATAATCCAGTGGGCTCCGTTTCACAGCCACCATCAGGATTACTGATGTTTTCGGAAATTTTAGAATGGGTTTTCGCAGCATTCAATATTTATGATCCTCTGAAGACTACCATAACGGCATTTCTTCAGGTTTTGTATCATTTGATGGATAATTTATCATCCGCCGCAAATGATTCAATCACTGTTCTGCAGTGGAATTGTCGAAGCATCATGCCAAAACTTGATTCATTTAAAGTTTTGTTGCATAGTCAAAAATGTGATGTATTTGCTTTGTACGAAACATGGCTTACATCAAACATAGCCTTAATACGAATTAGGCGCAGAGCTGATTTCGGTTGTTCCGTGTATGAGCATCATTGAAAAACTATACATAGACTGCTGAATGCTCGTATAGATCTTAAGATCTGTTTTCACTGAAGTTCTTGGACGGCTGGGAACCTACCTGGAACAGCTATAAATAGACAAGTAAGCAATTGAATTTTGGTTCTAGGTCATCCAGAATTTTCTTGAATACAAAGTAACAACCTATCTTCGATCAAAATCTGACGCGAGTCGAACGGCGCATAAATCAAATCCATGAACAGTCCTGCCGCTGATGTACATAACGCATTAATCAATAAGTCCCGGGACTAACCCAGAGATGACGTTTGTGATGTCAAACTAATCTCAATTTTCGAATGTACCAACTTTCAGAGAACATGTGTCAAATTTTCACATTAATAGCATCACAAAGACTGAATATAAGTGACGTTACATATAAGCGATGTTACAAATTTATTTATGAAAAATGGAAATAACGAAATCCGTGTATTGATAAAACTTAGCTTTTTAAGGGAAAAAATCAGCGCAAGCCAAGCACTAGCTTGAGAAGTATTTCCCTCACTCGGATACATTAAAAATAAAGGTTTGTGGAGTTCTGATTTTGAGCGTGGCCAAACGAAACAGTCAACCGAAAAAAAATAAGCAAATTTTAATAATCGTAATGTACGAAAGCAAAATCAAAGTTCGTTAGATTAGATGTTCTGAGATGGTTAGCACATGAACTGGAAGTTCTTCTACGATATTGTACGAAAATCTAGGCATCTTTTCCAAATGGGTGTCGCATTCGCTCACAATGCGTTTGTATGAAACAGTGGACGAAACATGGATCTTTTCGTTCGTTCGAGACGTCAGTTTAGACGTTACACTTCTTGTGTACAAAAAAAGTGTCTTGCAAATACCATTAACTTTACGTCTGCTCAGCGGATTATGTTGATCCGGGGGTTTGCGTCAGCATAATCTGCTGACGCACTGATGAGTCGAAGACGAAACGTAAACTTAATTTATGGATCTACTATTTTTATCCAAAGTCATACCAGCATTCATACTGGGAAAGCCACCCGAAAACGTAATAGGTAGCTGAACAATCATGGCGTCTGGTTTTTAGATGCTTGAGGTATAATTAAAATCGACTACCTGGAGCTAGAAAGTACCTTCAAAGGTGATTAGTACATTGATTTTTCGATGCGTTTGATGTGTGAAATAGTAAAAAACGGCCTCATATAATGAACAAAAATATCACCGTTAACCAAGACAATGCATCGTAACATAAGTCAATGAAAATATTAAACGAATTGGGCTGCAATCTGTTTCCTCACCGACCTTATCCACAATAACCTAGCCCCCGGTGACTGCTTGTCCTTTACTGATCAGAAAAAGACACGCAAGTGAAAAATATTTGGCTCGAACGAGGCAGTCATCACTACAACTGAATTCTATATTCATGTCATTGACAAATAATTCTATAAGGATGGAGTCTATTCGATACAGAATCTTGTTTTGTATGAGTAATTTTATTAAATGCGAACGCACTCATTGGAACCCAGAAATCTTATGAAAAACGTGTACAGATGAAATTGTCTTATTTGCTAAAGGAAACCAATGATTTTCGTTCCTAACTGAAGTTTCAATCACCAATTATCTGATATATGCGTAAAAATATTTCCAAGCAGTTTGTGTAATGTTATTGAAAATCAATTCAAAATGATTGAGATATTAATGATCAAAACCAGTTTGAACGGTATTATTTTCTGTATTTTTAATTTGCACAGTGGTGAAGAAAACATAAACGTAGTGCTACGTCAAAAGATTTTGAGTGATTTTATTTATGTGAAAATATAGAAGCTGAGACGAGACAAGTATCTTAGTACCTTAGCTATCAATCAAAAGAGTCGTGCTTAAACATCAACTGGAAAAATTCCGATAAACCCCTTCTACCATTTAGATTCGTGAAAGCTACCAGAAGTTGTTACTTTCTTCTTGCTACTGCATTCTTCTTTTGCTGGTTCGGATAGTAAAGTGTAAAAGACCTTTATCGGTACTTTCCGGTATATCGGAGACTTGAGTGATTTACATTGATGAGATGCTTAAGCTCGGCTCCTCTGCTGGAAGGAGAAAGTTAAGTTACTGAAAGATTTCTGCTTGCTCAAATGATCCTTGTCAAGTATCATCTTAATAAATATATTGTTAAATAAAAAAAAGTCTCACCTTTCTGCGGTATATCTTCACATCTTTGCTCTACCTTCAAAACTAGCATTCTATAATTTGGATTTTATTTATTATTCCGAATTGCAATAAAAATATTCTTATTGTTATGTATAATACTAATATTACCGTTGTTTTCGCTCGAAATTTCAGGTGGGTAATTTTCAGGTGGAATTTTCGAGTGGGTAGTACTACCCACCGTACCCACCTCTTTCACCGGCCCTGCACCCTTGACTCAGTCGTTTGGTCGACAAGACAATAATAAAATTGTCGGACGTCGAAATAATGTTGTTCATGATCGTAATGAGTTAAATATCTTTCCAAAACCGTAACAGTTATATGTCACAAATACATTACTGTGGGTTAGTAATGACTAGAAATGAATTCTATTTAAAGTCGGTGAGGTTTTAATTAACATCTCCCATTTGATGTCTCCTGCGTCAGAAGCTCTCCGAAGAGGCTAATGAATGTCATCTGGTTTTTATTTGACCATGAGTAATGCTGCTGCTTTCAATGCGACACAAAGTTTGCAAGCTACAATTAGGTACGTACATGGCGGCTGGTCTCTTCATATCTCGTGACAGTTGGATGATGTATTATTTTGAGAATACAACATCTAAAACAATATTTCACATTAACTTAAAGGTGTAGGATTGATATTTCTGAGAAACGAACTGACTGTTATATTGGTAAACCCGAAATACTCATCACTTCCTAAGCGAACAATTACGAGCAATTGTTTCGTACACGGAACGACCGAAATCAGCATTTTCGCGAAAAATTTAGTTGATTTGCTGATTTTAGTTAGTTATTTTTTGAGACAACTAAAAAAATCTTACTTTAGCTAATTTAGATTTTTTATTCTCATTCCCTTAATAATAATAAAATATTTGTTGAAATGACTATTTTTTTTAGTTGAATTCACAAATTAAACGTACTGTCATTTCTTAGCTAAGGCACATTTCATTTCCATTCAACTAATTTTTTAGTTGAATTAAAGAAATAAAATGTTGTTTTCAACCAATATGAATGGTTGAATTGGCTTCTGCAATCTGCAGCTATGTGGCGCCCTGTCACTGAAGCGGTAACACCGTAATTACTACTAGCCACTAGATGGCACAGTACTGCCGAAAAAATTTCTGACGCGGTTGTCTTTTCTATATTGGCAGGTATAAATACGATGTTGTATTGGAGAAAAAGACATAAACGAAACATAAACATCTTTTTGAATTTTTTTCTTCTAAATCACTGTTTTCTTCATTTTCACTGAAAACTTTGAGCACTCGGAAAACAAAAACCGAATACAAGTAGTACACCGGAAGGCGTAGCCCGGAATGAGAAGATACAAAAAAACATCATTTGACGTGTACAATTAGAGTGCAACATTCGAAACTCACTTCACTGTTTCGCGTAAAAACATTATTACCCACAATCGCTTCAACTGCGCACAAATTCTGAATAAATACACTTTCCACTAACAGTTTACGTCATTTTTACATATCGGTTTAGAAATTTATATAGGGATATATCGTAACACATGCGAAAAACATCTAAACAATTTGCGAGCAGTTTCAACAAGACTGTCCCTTTTAGCTTTTGAATGGATTGTTTTGCTTTGACACTGCTGTCCTTCAGTAATGACGGTGATAGATAAATAGAATCAAAGTTTCTGATTTTAATAACGAAATTAGTTGTCAATGAGAATTTCGTGTTGGATTGAAATATTACTGGTTTGTGTCCAGAATATTCGCCAACTAAACACATTCTCTAAAAATAAGAGTTTTTTTCAGCACAGTAAATTCTAAATTTTAACTAATTTTATAGTTATTTTGGAAATTTTGTTGTTAAAATCAACTAATTCAAAAACAGTAATACGAATTAGGCGCAGAGCTAATTTCGGGCGTTCCGTGTAGGATTCGTGGGCTAGTTTTTCCATATATGCATCATTTTCAGCTTCGTAACGTCAACGAACCGTTTAGGCATGTACGGCCGACTATTCTTTCATATTCATTTCGAATTCACCGCACCACATCAAGCGTCATTGAAAAAGAAACAAAGTGCCGCACTGTCACGTGCGGAATGAAAAATGTCCCAAAACGAAATTCCTCGACTCAGGTCAACTCCGAATGGCATCCATTCAAATGAGAGTGATTCATACCGCGATCAATGTTCCCGCTGTGGAACATCACCAGGGTGTCAAAAACTTGTGGTTTTGTTTGCGAAAAATGGCGTACGATGAATGTGAATAATACGTGTTACTACAATTGGTTCCGGTTCGATGCGATCGGAGATGAAAAATTACCGGAAATCCCGTACTACTGCGACGAATCGCGCTTTCACAATGATAATGGCTCTCATAATAGCTCGGCCTGGCAATTCATTCTGCATGTTTGTCTGTCTGACGGTCTAGCTGAACATGATCATTAGCAGCACCAATACGAAAAACATAAGCAAATCGAGGGTGATCGCTATCAAACCAATCAAACGATTTGATGAGCTGCTAATGATGCCAATCATTGTGGTACATTTTCAATATTTCGAAATTATCAATTAATTTGGAATAACATCCTTGGTTGTTTTGATCGGAGCAAGCGTCAATTCCGCTCGTACCCTGTAGAAACCGACTACGGAGAATTATGAAAACAATGATGCACACTTATTCATCTAGTTTGTACGTAGTATGTTGTTTTCTTGGATAACTTCAAGAGTGTAGATTCCCGCGAGAATTTCCTAGAATTACATCCACGTGATAGAGAGACATTGATTGTCATGTGATGACGGCAACTCTGTTGGTAAGGGCTACTTGTGAAGAAGGGCATATCCGTTTGCTGATAGATATAAACTGCATTGGCACGATGAAATCGGGAAAAACCGTCTAACTGTCGATGTCGTAATATCGACTATAAACTGAAAGACATGTACCGAAGTGCTATGCCAATGTAAGAATAAATCCGTTTATACTGACAAAATGTGCAAATAAAAGTTTGATTTGGCAAGCGATGTGTAGCTACAATTCAAATCATCAATCCATACAACCTACTGAAGCAATAATACCGTAAAATGACTACATTTACACGACTTCAATATTAACATGAAATAAATAGCACCGCCCCCGGCGAACAATCACAATTTCGTTAAAGCCGAGGAAAAATAAGCGAAAAAATAACTTGAATCTAACATTTGATTGAAAACTGTCATCAATGTATTCGCAATGCATTGTTTTTGACGGATGATTTCGCCTTTATTTCACATTCAATGGTGCGAATTTCAAGTACGGAAAATGAAGCAGTATAAACAGTGGTCAGGTTTTCACTCGTAATCAATCGTATAATTACTTATAACGATATGTTACAATGGATGAAGCATGACTCCAATAGTGAATATATAGAAAGTTAAGTTTAACAAACAACGCTTCGAATTGCTTCTGCATCCACCGTATAGTCCAGATCTGGCCCCCAGTGAATACTGGCTGTTCGCTGATCTCAAAACAAATACGTACCGGTAAAAATTTCAACTCAAATGATGATGATTTTAACTCAAATGATGATTCCTGAATGTGAAGCTTATTTTGAGGCAACAAGCGAAGCATTATAAAGGAAGCCATCGAGAAGTTAAAGAAGCGTTGGAATGATTGTATTGCTCTTGAAGAATATTACATTTAGGAAATAAAACATTTTTTTGTCAAAAAAAGTGTTCTTCTTAGTTAGTCACACGTCTTATTGAGTGATGTGTTCTATATAATTTTTCTTGTTTTTCAAGTCAATGTCATGCTCATATACATGAATACACGGTTTTCATTAGAATAATAAGAGCCCTATCACAAAACAATTAGTATCAAACCGACTTGCTCTCTGTGTCGTTCGTTAAGGGCTGAGGACAGTACCGTAAAGTGGTAGGTTTTTTTGCTATTTTCCCGTTCCAAATTAAATTTTCTTGGAAACGGTGCAGAATATAGAAAAACCCACATGACAATGTCTTCGAAATTTAGTTGAGAATATTCTGTGAAATTTTCAGAATGATTCATTGAGTTTAGCGGTCGTGTTGTATTTTTTTCTGACTGAAGAACTGCTGAAAATTGGAACGCTCGGAAATGCATACCTCTACTTGTTCATCGAATATGTCGGATTTGAAGGCTTGTATCATAAATCAACCGAGACAAAGTCTAGATAATTTAGTTTAGATGCGATTAGTACATTAAAACATATATGTTATCGCGATAAAAATAAAGTCTTGTATTTTTCTGTGAAACAAAGTCAGTTTCCGCCATTGTTTTTCGCTTTGGTTTCCTGATAGCATTCTGAAAAAGGAGAAAGAAATAAAATTGGCGCGACAAGGCTGCCAAGCACACAGCCATTCAATCTTCGTGAAAGTTGAATATTTTTTCATTGTTCATTGGAATGTCCAACCCATACGATAGGTTAATGTGATAAAACTTATCATCAAAATAATAAAATGTATGCTGGCAACCCGGTACCGTTTGCTCATATACGAGAGAGTACAAGAGAAATACGATGCGCATTGCGGGAATTGAGCGAGCCACATGGTCGATTTAAAACTCAACACGCTACCCTCTGTCCTCAGACCTTAATGCTGTAGAGAAGGTTGCTTTGCACATCAGTAACTAGACCAATTGTGGATTTGTTTTGTGCGCCGCTCGTTTCGCAAGATACATTTTCATGTTATGCCACCTAGCAGTTCAATATAAACCGGTAAGCAGTTAATGCTACTTTCAAAATACTTTTGCATTTAATCCGAAGCGCCATGTCTTTATTTACATAGCGAACGAAAATTTTTTTGGGCTTACTGGCCAAATACAATCTCGGATGCAATCGCATGAGCGAAGTAGGCCTTGATTTACGGATGATGTGAATAAATGTAAAAAAAAATATTGGAAATTTTTGTTACATACATTTTTTCGGTATGACTATTTCCGTCTCTCTATATAGAAAGGATATGGTATTGGTGGAAAACCTAGTTCTGATCGGAGCTTCATAGACTTTTAGGATAATATAGTTTTCGACTCATCTAAACGACATCAAAAATGTCTGTATGTGTACCTTTCAAAGATTTTTCTCATCGCTTAATTTGCTTGGAGATGACTGAGCCGATTTCAACCAGCTTAAGCTGGTTCGAAAACAACTATTTACTTCGAAGCTAAAATAACTGTCACTTCTGACGATTTATTAATTTTAGTTTGACGTAAAGCCGCCATGACTAAGTTCAGTTTTTGCAATGACTGAGCGGAAATATATATTGGAGAAGCCAAGTGAATGAAAAACTAACAGAAAAGATGATTTTTTTGGAAAAAGACACGCTCAGAGACAGGACTCGAACCTGCGTTCTTATGCATTCCGTGCATACGCGCTACCATTTCGCCACTCTGATCTTGCTTTAGTCACTCTAAAACTCGAAACAGACATAGTAGCAACGTACATCGAACATGGTCTACATCCTGGCCGTCACCCGACCGATACCTTACATCCAAACATCTTCTCTGTCCATCAAACACTAGTCCTCTCGCTTTATACCTATTTCTCCGATCAAGCATTGAGTAGGAGAGTGTATTTATAATCGCTTGTCACCTTCTTTAATGGTACCAGTCGCTGGCTGGACTGATCATTTATCACGTTCGACTTAAATAGCTCTCAATTCTGATTCCGGAAATATAATTGCATAAATGACTTAACCGATAAGACGAACTTTTTTCTTACCGCTCAATTTTCTCGGAGATGGCTGAACCGATTTCAACAAACTTAAACTCGTTTGATAGCTACCATCAGGCCATTGATCAAGGGTTAAAGGTGAAATGGCGATCACTTCTAAATCAGGAGATTTATTGGCATTGGCATTTCTCAGCAAATTTTTTTGGATATGCTTCAAAGCGCCAAAATATATTATAATGCTTATATCGACATTTAAAATTTTAAGCTCGTTTGAAAGCTACTATTAGGGCATCTTCAGCAGTGTTCTAGTTCTAGATGCATAATTTATGTCAGTTTTAAAATTTAAATCTGGATTTTATAACAAGAAAAACTGGCTGCCCCAGCAGTGTTTTAATCGTGTATGAAATATAGAAAAAAATAGAGTGGCATCGTATGCCTGTTTTAAATTTGACAGGAGAACTGTTCGAATAAATAAAACTAGAACGGCTTGCTTAGGGCATGTTCAGAAGTGTTCTAGTTCTAGATGCATATTTTATAACAGTTTTAAAATTTACATTTAGAAATTATAACAAAATAAACTGGCAGCCCCAGCAGTGTTTTATCTGTGTTTCAAATATAGAAAAAACAGAACGGCAGCGTATACCAGTTTTGAATTTGACAGTAGAACTGTTCGAATAAACAAAACTAAAACGGCTTGCTGGGGATACGTTTGTTTCAGTTTCAGTTATATTATAGACCACCCATATGAATCTTGCAGCAGCTGAATTTGCTCTTACGTTTGTTCTAGTTTCAGTTATATTATGGATCTTCCATATAAAACTTCTAGCTGCTGAATTTGCTCTTATGTTTGTTTATAAACTCACAGTACGAATGGCGAACACTCTTTTTCCGAAGACATAATCGTATAAATGTTTTAATGACAGGGGAAAGTGGGGAATGTCGAACCTCACTTTGATTCAGACTGATAACTCACCCTAATTACGTAATTTTTCAGAATTTTAGAAATAAAAGTTGAACTAGAAGAGAAAAGCCATTTTTTGGATTTACCTAATGCAAAAATTTGAATAACACCTTTGCAAATTGAGACAACTTTAGCAAATAGCCTTGTAAAACGTTCATTTATGACTTTGCAACGAGCTAGATTTTTACGCAAAATATAGGTATAAAACCAATGTTGTTTCTTTTGCTACACAACGAGGCATATTGGCGATAAATAACCAAAAAGGACGGAAGGGTTTCAGAGACATAACTGGGTGACATTACATTAATTTCAATAACTTTCTTGTCATACCCATCCCGAAAATACAAATTGTATAGAAATACGATAGAACATCCTCAAACCGAGTTTAGGAATTCAAAAATATAAATTTTTTGATATCAAATCGCCAAATGTGGACGAAAAGTATAATTTCTTCAAAAGTCATGAAATATGGTGAAATATTATTCACTTATATACTGATATGATATGCACTTCACAAACTAGATAAGACAACTTACAAGCCAGTTGTAATGACATATAAAAAAGATCTTGTTTGAATATCATTCAGTTCTTTTATAAAATTATACTTAGTTGGAATCAGTTGGGTGAAGTATTGTCATCATACCAAAGGTTTTGATCTGTAACAATGAACAATTTCGAAATAAACAAGAAAATCAATATTAAAAGCATTTTGGTTATTAATTGAGCTAGCTTTGTCTGTTTTACTAACGAACAAAAAATGTAAGCCCACTGAACTCAACAACTGAAAATATTCCGCATTTCTGTGTGTCGGTTTGTCACGGCTCATGAGATTGGAATTTTACGCGCCTTACTGTGGCACTGAATTTCACCCTAATGCTTGATCATACCAAACATTTAGGAAAACTTTAATTTTGAGTTCTTTGTGGTTATCTTATACTACTGAAAATTTTATCATCAAATGCCGATCATATATACGATGAAATGAAAAAAAAATATGTTGCGGCGTTAAATTTATGAAGAGATATTCGCGATAAAGTTCTACCCATTCTAGTACAGGGCAAATTTTGAATAGGCGCGCCATAGTAAAGTAAGTCGTTTTCACGACGAAAACATCCAAGAAAGCTTGCACCTAAACACATACATATTTTTTGTTCATAATTTATTGTTACTTCGCATATCAAATCATTCAGGAACATACAAAATACAGTAAGGAACATGAAAAAATCAAGTAGTTGTTCGACTTTTTCCACAAGCTATGTTCTACAAAATGGCTGCCCTTGAGTTAGAGAACCAAATACTAAGCAAACAATTTCTTCAGAGTGTAAATAGTATTCACACATAATGATTTTAATAATATTTACCTGTTCAATTCGACACAAAAGCTTTGGAATTGATTGATAACCGCAAAGAGCCCAAAAAACATCTGATCGGTTCGGCTGCTAACGAAAAAAATAGATGATGCTGAAATAATACGATGATAGAGGTTTCGTACAGAACGATGTAGAATAATGACAGATAATACTAGTAGTTCGAAATTCTCTACTATTTAAATGACAAAATAAAGGCATTATCATAGCACTAGGCGGAGCGCAGCGAGCAAGGTGGATCAATCAAGTGCAACTTTGTTTTGAATACCCGTTTATATATTTTTGAAAGCAAAAACCGGATAAAAACATTAAGTGCAAAACCCGGACACAAATTTTCCAGTACAATAAATCGTTTAAAAATATCTTTGTTGCAAGAACCAGACTAGAAAAACATTGAATTCAAAATCCGGTCAAAATTAATCGGTTCTTCCGAGACCAATGTGTTTATCCTGGTTTTCTGCCGACTGCTTTTTATGCCGTTCCAGCAACGATTCGGACATGTGTTATCGTATATTTGAATTCAAATTAGTATTTATGCCCGTAGATGATTGAATCAAAAACATTTGAATCTCTCCGACAGCTAACGAATTACCCATTTTACAGAATTTCTAGACATTCTGCAGCAAACTACCATAATGCATTGGCCACCAGTAGCCTATATTCAGAAAACCAAGAATTTTAGGATGATTTCCATGACTCAGGGTTTTTTGCCAACAGACATGCTTATATCTGGAAGAATTGATACAAACGGTAATTGAGACTCGCCATTCCGGACCATGGTCAATATTTAGATTGATTGCCTTTCTTTCTAATCACTCAATACCACTGGAGTAAACATCATACGAAAGTATATTCCCTGTGTACTCGAAAGTGCCAGCTTTATGAGATGAATCATAAAGCAATTCCCCCTGTGCACTAAGGGCCACTAATCAAGCTCAGTTGGTTCGAATTGGGTTTTCAACTGCCAATGATTGCCAATGATGCTTATATGCAACTTGTCAACACACAACAAACCGCGTTGCTCTGGCAACCCGTAATTTCCCGAACCCGAATACCGATCGGTTAGGCGAACTTGAAACACGAACCCCGAATGAACCCATCTGTGTGAGTGTCTTTTAAAACGTCTACCTAGCGGAACGAGTTTTCAGTCCTGCAAAAGCTGCGTTCGGACGCGATCACGATCACGATTCAACTGCTCATTAGAACGGTAGACTAGTCTATCGCAACGGCACGCGCGTTGGATAACCACTTACATACAGCAGTGGAGAAGATCATCGGGATCTTCCAGTGGAAGTTGAAGCACTTGCGGGAGAAGGAGACAATTCTTCGTTTTAGCTGTGATAGCAAATAAATAACAACAACAAAAAACCTGATTCTGCCTGCAGTGCTAAGAGTTCTTTGTGTTTTCCGCTGGGTCGTGCACTAGATCTGTGAACAAGGTAAATTGATATGGGTAGCATCGATGGCAAACGGTTGAAATGGTTTTTGATCGGTACATTCGGTGGCTCTACTGATACTAATTTGTCGTAGCTGTCCTCGGTTGTGTGGTTTTTCCGCAGCATTAGAGTAATTGGCAAGTGTGGAATGCCTAATAGCGACTCGACGAATTATTTCCATCTGCATCATTGACAGTCATTAGTGAGTCGTAGAAGAGAAACATTTGAAGCCAGTATGGCAAACAAATCGCCTTATCACTCAGAGGTCATCACCGTTTGTACGTTTGTACCTATACTAACCCGTACCAAGGAAGATTTCCTGAGTTTGTGAGACTTCAACAGTGTGTTTCAAATCCGTGATTGTGGATGCCGCCCGACCTTGATCGAGCCATTCGTTAGATGCTGTGAAATATTTGGAAATATTGCTTTAGTATAACATAGCCAAAGCTCTGATAAGAATTAAGTGCTCGTGAGAATTGAATGTGTTGGTGAATTAATCGTGATCAACAAACTATTTTCTTGTAAGCCTATTTTGAAGCACTATTTTAGTATCATCATTTCGAACCAATTAAAAATTTCGCGGCTGGAGCGGCCCTCTGGTTGAATACGATTACACTTAACCTATGATCTGATGAATATTTGAATGCGCACGAAAACAAAAAGCAATGTAGGTCGTGTTCTGAAAAGTGATCGTTCAAAATAAAAGTAAAAACGGTGAGTGGTCAATCAACTTTCGTTAGTGTATGAATTTCAACAAAAAAATGCGAAGAACAAAACAATAAACCAGCACATTCAGGAGATATTATTCTATCAGGATGAATAACCGATTGGGATTACACACGACCTGAGGAAAAAAATGGTTTGAACAAAAAAAACATTTGTTGTGAATTCGCTTATAAATTAATATTGGTTTCAGTGGAAGACATTCTAACAACCAGCGACGACTGATGTAGTTTAATGGTTCAAATTCATAACACAATGCAATGGTCTTTGCCTCCCATCGAAGTTACACCCGAGTAGAGTTTGAGATCGAAATGAACACTAAATTTATTGTGATGATGCAAGTGATGATCTAGGAGTTTGTTGGATGTTTTGAGACTCCATTTATTTTGTAATAGATTACTTTCACCGCTAGATGTTTTGCCTTAACATTTTATATATGTTAGAAAATCTTGAATTCGATTTAATGTTTGGTTCATTTTTTTTTGCAACTGAACCAATCACCACAAATTAGTAGATTTAAGATACTCGTTGATTTTTTTATGCATAGCGACGAAAATCTTCAATCACCGCCAACAAAAAAGTTATGATTTCTTCACACCAAATCATACATTGCTCAGTGATAGTTTTAGGGCGAAATGTCTGGTCATCTGATATCGAATAATGTGGCAGAAATTCTCGAAGACGCCAATTTCATCCTCGAAAACGATCAAGGACTTAACATTTCTCAGTACAGGCTGGACCGATTTTCACATACTTGGATTCAAAAGAACCAAATTTTACCTGCTGATTGAGCTCCCTTTCCGAAGTTTATGTTGTGATTCAATACACGCTGAAGTTTTGAAAAAATCCTGCTTAAAAATGCAGTCTATTCTAGTCTATGGTTACCCAATAGTCTAATGGTTTCTCGATACCCGTATTCAAAATCCCCGAAGAAGAATTTTACACAATTTATCTGTGATTTAGAATCCTATTTCGGAAGATACGTTCCATTATACCAATAGAAATATTGTATCAGGTTTTTATGAGTCAGAGTCATTTCGCCGAAAGTTACTTCACCAAAAACTGGTTCGCCGAATGCAAATTTGTCGAGACATTTTGACGAATCATACATTCGTAATGAAATCCATACCAATTAACGATAAAATAATCATATTAGTTGTGTGCGTATGTGTGTGTGATCTAGCCCAACTGTTTACAGAAAAAAAGATGTGTCCATGTGTTTTGTTATTACAAGCTAACTTGAGTCTAGAACTCAGGTTGAATTCAACTAAATTTGGAAAACCAATTCCATGTACAGAAAAATTCGTGTTTCGAGGTCGACGCCCAGCCCCGCCGCAATGCAATGTTTGCATCAAATGGATTCAAACATTACAAAAAATCTTTCGATCCCTTGCTTATGCTCATCAGTTTTGTATAAAGAATTAACATTTTAAAATCTTACCAATACTCCAGTTTGCATCCAATTCCCCATTTATTCCTATTCTATCAATCGTATTCAAACCTTCAGTCTTCGGAACCAGCAAATTACACCCTTGGAAGATAGTTTAAATATTTTCCCTATAGACCATTACATTGAACATTAATAATGAAAATAGCAAAATCATTCATACCCAAACAGTTACTCTTATTCATAAGACATATTTTGCTTTATACGTCGAATTGTTTAAGGATGCAAAATGCTAATCTACGAATATTTCAATGATCGTTGTACAAACTTTGATCAAAGCCACATTAACCACATTGCAGTGTTTGAATGCACTCCAGCATTAAGACGTCAAGCCCGTTTGAAGTATTTTCAAATATTTTCGCATTTCAAATGAGTTATCGCATACAAAACCAATTCGCAGTATCAATATCGGCAATTTCACGGCGAACGTTGTCCCATAGATCGTTCAAGGTCCTGAACTTGTTGTAAACTTCACTTTTTAAATAGCCCTATAAATAGAAGTTGCAGCTCGATAAGTCAGGCGGCCAAGTTAAATCAGTGCTTCTAGAAATGATTTGCTTGCGTAAGTTTTTTCTAACCTTAAAAAGCCATGTTCATTGATTCAAAATAGACGAAAATGACGAAAATTAAATTATGAAAACAAGATCCATGACCAGTCAACGACATAAGCGGAAGAGTAGTTTCAAAATTGTGTTCTTCCTATCATTTACCCTTTCAGTCATTTTCGGTTTTCAGTGAAATGCGTACACTGTGCAGTGTCGATATTCAACCAAAACTTCGAGAATTGATAATGACAGAAAACGATTGACAATGATTTTTAACTGTTGGTGCCCGTATCTATGGTAGTTTTGGTTTCCAAAGAAATTCGGGGGTGTAATTACTTCGATTTATCATACAAACGTCACAGATTTTCATTATATCGATGAAAGAATAAAAATTGAAATATGATCGATTCTCACTGCAGACGTTCTTTTGGTATCGTCTTGTCGTAGGGGAATAAGTGACCTTGGTATTGATACTCGCTTCGTTTCTCTTCGTTTATTTTGGATGCGATCATTTACTCTCATTCTTTCATTAATGTCGTTTTCACTTGAGTAAATTGAAACTGACCCAAGGTAGTTTTATCAAACAAACACTTTTCACGAAACTGTGTTGGCTTCGCACTTACCAACGGGGGTTTGAGCAAACCTGATATGAAAACCAGGTTAGAAACTTTAAGACTGTCCCAGAAAGTATGGACGCACTTTGATTTCGCTGTAAATAATTCACACGTGTTAGATATTTAAATTTTATTCGATATACTGATAGTATTAGACTACAACAATAGAACGAACGTTCCTCATTAAATTCCGTACAGACTTCTTGGCGACATGTTTTGACACTTTTTTCCAATCTTTTTCGAACTGTTGAATGGTTTCGGCTGCTGAGACATGTTTGCTAAGATGTGCCTTCGTTAATGCCCAAAATTCCTCAATTGGTCGAAGTTTTGGGCAATTTGGTGGATTCCCAAAAGACGAAAGTGACATTTTTGGTAGTATACCATTCTACCGTTCATTTTTGGTAGTTGGACATTTTTGGTAGTATACTATTCTAGTAGTGGCAAGAAGCAAGATCTGGTCAGAAGACAACAGGATCCTTGTGGCTTCGGATCATGGGTGAAAGTCGTTTTTGTAAACATTCCTTGATGTATTCATTGAAGCAGTGGTGATGAAGAGTTTCGAGATCTTACCGCAGCTACAAATTACTTGCCAGACCATAGTATTCTTACCAAATTTTTCGACTTCCATCGATGTCTCGGATTGGTTTAACACTTGCCCTTCTCGCACCTTATAATATTGTGGTCCTGGCAAGGATTTGTAATCGAGTTTCACGTAGGTTTCGTCGTCCATGATTATGCACTTCAAATTTCCAGCAAGAATCGTATTGTACAGTTTTCGAACCCTCGACCTGATCGATGCTTCTTGTTTCGGACTACGTTTTGGTTGTTTCTACTTCTACTAGGTTCGAAGATTCAAACGTTCTTTAGCACGAACAACATTTGACTTCGAGGTGCCCACTTTTTTGGTCATATCCCGAACTGAAACCTCCTTCTTTTGCTCGAACGCCTTCAGTATACGTTTATATAACTGAGGGTTAGCAGGACATTTTTTCGACCCGTTTTCGGTTTATCTTAAAAAGTGTCATCCTCAGCAAACTTCCTAATTGCATTTCGCACGGTTTTTTCACTTACTCCTTCCATTTTTACTATCTTTCTCAGTGACAGTCCTCGTTCTGTGCATCATTTGTACACAATTTTTCGACGTTGTTCTGCTGAAAGTCCACGCATTTCGAAATAAAGTTTGTTAGGTGGGCCAAAATATATGAAGTGGCCAAAATACCTCTATTACCCTAACTATGATAAACTTAACTTTTCGTTTAAAAAGTGATTTCAGGTCTGCTCTTTTTTTCGCAAGATGAAACCCGAATAGAAATTATTTGATTGATTGTTGTTTTCATTGCGTAAGTAATGCTGTATTTCTGCAACTTTTATGATAATATTCTCGTGTCTGCAAGTTTTGCGTTCATTTCAAACAGATAAATTTTGCGCAACTTTTTTGCAAGTTTCGAATTTTATATCATTGTTCTAAAACTGAAGAAAACTGTACACACTGACCTAAAATGGGGCAGCCAAAACTTGCAATTCGACTTATCATTTTTGCCTTGTAGAAAGCATAATTTCGCTAATTTTTCTTCCACAAAAGATTTACAGCAATTTCGATGTATATTGTGTCCGATACAATTATGGCAGCACACCACGAACACGGCCTACTACTGTGAAATTTTTTTTAACAGAAGGTCAAAACTTAGCAGCGTTCGTTCCCGGCACGTCACTACTTTACAGAATAAATTATTCTCTCCTTGGTTTCGGTACTCATTGTGCCGTTGCACTGTCAACATTCATACCCCAGTGCTCACCAGTAGAACAATTCACCATAACAGAGCAGTCCCCCTCCACCTCGGCTCGACGGAATGAATCGCGAATTTGGTAGTCGTCGAATGCCGGTGGTTAAAATGCATTCAAACGCATGTGATCTCAGCAACCGGTGAAATCGTCGTATGGAATTCCCAAAGTTTCGAACCGGTTTGGTGTGAATATCGTGAACATTAGAAAATATACCTCCAAACCAGTCTTAGCACCAACCGATTATAAACAACTGGATATCTGGATACTGTCGTCGTAAACAACGAAGCGCTTGTGGACATAACCCATTCTGGGTTTACGCGGGATATACTTTCGGTTGCTGAAGAACCGGAACCTCGAGTACCTGAAAATGCAAGTTTGCAATCATGACCAGAGTAAATATTGTACACGAACCGTTTACGCGTGTGAAGGTTGATGTTCGATTCTTCGACATAAGCATGTTTTCAATCAGACACAGCAAAATTTAATCTTCCGCATTTGACTTAATGTCATCTACGATGGGAAGTGGCTAGCGGTGACTGTCTTTTTTGTTTTGTATACGATATATTCAAGTTAGCATTCGCTAAGTTGAATACATTAACTTGTGTCACAGCTTCTGCACTTACGTGGGAGATGATAGAATGTTACGAAAGGCATTGATCCAAGTATAGAGCCAATCTCATCAAGATTGGTTTATCGTCATGTAGTGTTTGGTTATGTTTTTCACAAAAATTAAATAAAAATTGAAGATTCAACATTTCGCCAACATGTCAAACTTTGTAATGCATGTTTATCACTTATTGCATTCCTTTCTTCTAGAGTCCTCAGCATGAAGCTCACATATACTTTAGGGATAGTCCTGCTAGTAATTTCACAGCACGCCAACTGCCAAAGGTAAGACTGTCATTGAATCTTTTCACCGAAACTGCAAATCGCTAACCTTTTGTGTTTTTTTTCAGACAGCAATCGTTTGCAAGCCAATCGGATGGCTCTACGGAACCCAGCAATTCTAACAGCGTCGATATAGTGGCCAACAGCGTGACCAACTTGGCTCAGAAGATCAGCAGGGCCATCGTGAGCCAGCGAAGCAAGACGGAAATATTCTCCCCGGTCAGTATTGCCGGGGCACTGTCGCTGCTACTACTCGGATCCGGCGGTACAACTCGATCCGAACTGATGGACCTGATGGGTTTCTCGGGCGAACAGATTAACTTTACCGACATTCACAAGGGTTTCGGTAAGCTGTTCCGGGAGCTAGTCTCCAATGATCCCAGCTTGAAAGCCAATGTGCCGTGGCGGCAGAATGACAAGTGCAACAATGTCGACTATGATGATGATGATTTCACGTCCTCGCGGGGAAGCTTCCCCGGTAGTGCCAAAGGTAGCCGGCCAAGGCGAGATGCAGAGTAAGTCTCGTATTTTTTTTCATATACACACTTAGTCCGTCTCGTACATCATGCACTAATGCGCAGTTTCCAAATTTGAACTAGTCTCATACTGGCGTGTGACTCGCGAGGTTGAATAATCCTTCAATTAATCAGTCATTGATATTCTTCCCGTCTATTCTACGAAGTGAATTGTCATTGTCGCGGTAAACCGAACCGAGTGTGGGGTAGAGTAAAAAACAAATTTCGAAAATATGATCGGCGAGTTTGCTAAAAATATTAGTGATGCAAAAAAAAGTGAAAGCTACTTCAAATGGAGTTTGCGGTTTTTGCCATACGCAAAGATCAAAAGGTAAATATCGTCCTGTGTGTCTTATCTGTTAGCTAATATGATCTTTTATTTAAATACATGGTAGGAATACAGTGACATTCACTTTAGTGGTTGTTAACACATAGAATGCATTAACGCAACGTAGCATGCCTTGGCTGTTGCTATCACTGTCGCTATCATAGAATAACTATTAATCACAGGCTAAACTTGGTTCTGGAACTGGTCATTTCACCGAAAACCGTTTGAAAAAATAATGTAACTGCTTACAATATCGTGTACATAGTAAATACAAGAACTAATATAACTGTTGCAACGCTAAATAATATCTGGAATTCCATCGAAAGTTATTTCGCCGAAGTTATTTCGTTCGTATAAAAGATTTCGTTCGTAGTTCGCACCGCACTTGAATAGCGTAGAGAAGACCGGGGCGAAAATGACCACGGGTCGAAAATCGACACTCGCAATATTTCTAACCCTAAATGTTACATCCCATCGGCTAAGCCCTCTATAACACATGGATCAATAAGTCCCGAGACTAACAATGGAAACAACATTTTTTTTGCAAATTTTTTTTTATTCATCAACCTTTTAGGGTGATACAATGGTTCCAACGTTTTTCCAATTTTTCAATACCATGTCTATAAAAAAAATTATCTTTCGCTTCAAAATAAGCTTCAGTTTCAGCGATGACCTCCTCATTTGAGCCAAATCTTATTCCCTGGAGCATTTTTCTTAAGATCAGCAAAGAGCCAGTAGTCACTGGGGGCTAAATCTGGCGAGTATGGGGGGTGGGGAAGCAGATCAAAGCCCAATTCGTTCAATTTCGCCATTGTTTTCATCGAATTGTGACAGGGTGCATTGCAGCAATCGCGGCACCCACTTGGAAAAAACCTTTTTCATGCTCAATTTTTCATGAAGGATAGTAAATACACTTCCATATGATATCTATGTCATCTCAGCAATCTCACGGAGCTTCACTTTACGATCTTTCATTATAATTTTTGTCTCTTCACTCACATTTTCCGGTGTAACGGCTTCCACAGGGCTACCCGAGCGTTCCGCGTCGTTTGTGTCGGTACGACCACGTTTAAACTCGGCGAACCACCGACAAATCATTGCTTTTGATGGACAAGAGTCCGGATAACATTTTTCAATCCATTGTTTCGCTTGCACGGTGTTTTTACCCATTAAAAAACAATGTTTTATCAAAACACGAATCTCTTTTTTTCCATTTTTTAAACAAACTACAAAACGACTTTACTCCATCCTCGATAACTCAGCTGTTTCTGGTCAGATCGACTTAAAAATTTTGACCCGTTTCAAGCAAAGGTTAGTACTCCAGAAAGACGTGGTTACTGGTTTACTACGAGCGCCATCTCTGCTTTAGTCTCAGGACTTATTGATCCATGTGTTACGTGGGTTCGAGCATTACCAATTGGCGAAAATTGCCACTAAACTTGGTCTGAGTCGTAAATTTGTTGTTGTTTTTTACAAAAACTTGCTAATTTTATGAAGCTTAATACTATTTTCGGGTAGATTTCTGACAAAATCGCTAATCATCACAAATACAATACTCCCGATGAGGTGTGCACGTTTCTAAACGTTTCTAAAGCACATCCAGCATCAGCAGCACGAAAGATGATCGACGATTCCGAACCATCAATGATTTGAACAAATGCTACGTTTACTGGGACAAATTGGTCAATAATCAACGCTACAATGTTTGTATTGAATGCTCCCACAGAGCTAGCCAGGATTATGCACTCAAGGACAGTATTGCTTCCCTGAGGCAGACAATGAATTTGGTCTTAACTCAAACACAATTGCATTTTACTTCACATATATTTTGCTCATCATTTTTCATATTTCTTTAACAAAATTAGTAATTTCAAAATGAAATGATATTTTTCATATACGAAACAGTTGTAAGATATCAACAAGGCCAATATATTTCCTTTACACACTGAATATTTGGTCAAGTCTGGTTGTTTTCTGCATCCAAATTTGGCTGGCCATTTTAGCGCCACCCATTCCGAGATTTTCGATTTCGAGGTTGGTGCACTTCGAGCCAGATTGCGCCCGTATAAGTGGGTATATGTACCTCAAACCGAATGTGTTTTGTAACTGAAGGTTATAGCCTTCGAGCAGTATATAACATTCCGAGAGAAACTATAATACTCCGCACTTTTTTCGCGCATGACCAAAAGTGGCCATTTTCGCCCCGGTCTCCCCTACTTACTATACTCATCACCCTGTAAAGCGGAAGTCAGACTAGACGGAAATTGAATAGCAATCAATAGTTTCGTAGGAGATTCTCATTAGGATCTAAGTCAGTTAAAATCGGCCTAGTCGTTTCTTAGAAATCAATGGGAGTACCATTGAATCCTGTAGATACCAGTTTTATAAGAAATGGCGATGTGGACATCAGATGACAAGTGTCACACCGAATTTCAGTAAAAACTAACACACTGTTTGAAATCTCGGCAAACGGATTTGCTGATTTATATTTGTTGTTTACTGACAAGTTCGGCATAATGTCAAACTTCGGCAGCAAAGTGCGCTTTACCGATATTGAAAGGAGCATGTGGACTACTGAACATTCAGTAAAGCTTGCTTCATTTAGAATTGGAACAAACTTTTGCTCATATTGTGGCGCTCCTGGTGGACGGATTTGGAAGTTCTTGGCGCCCACGTGTCGGGAATTTTGTTAGCTTCACGTATGATTTTTGACATCCCGCAAATCGACTGTACTTTGTAAACAATCAACATGGAAGCCGAAAGAAGGGAAAAAATTGTGCACAGTTATTTGGAAAATCCATTGTGATCTGCATCTAGGCTAGCTAAACAGCTGAAATTGCCCAGAAATACCGTATGACGCGTTATCAAACGGTATAAGAAAACATTGACGACAATTCGGAAGCCTCAAGCCAATCGTCGGAGTGGAACTGTCGATCGGAAACTGCGTGGTAAGATTTTGATTTGGCCAGAAAATTCGGTGCTGCCCATAGTACCGTGAGGAGAACTCGACTCCGGGAAGGAATCAAGTCGTATCGAGCTAGCCAACAGCCAAATCGAACCATAAAACAGGATAGTGTGGTCAAAATTCGTGCTCGGAAACTATATGACCAGGTGCTGACCAAGTACGACGGGTGTCTTCTGATGGACGATGAAACCTATGTCAAGGCTGACTTCGAGCAAATCCCAGGTCAAAAATTTTACTTGGCAACGGCTCGGGGGGATGTTCCAGCCAAATTTAAATTTGTTTTTGCCGACAAATTTGCAAGAAAATTTATGATTTGGCAGGGCATTTGCCGCTGTGGTAAAAAACGAAAGTTTTCGTTACAAATAAGACAATGACATCGGAACTATACTAAAAAGAGTGTCTCCAAAAACGAATTTTGCCGTTCATTCGATCCCATGATCCCGTAATGTTTTGGTCAGATTTGGCAAGCCATTCAAGAGTGGTATTCAGAGAAAGGGATCCAGTTTGTTCCGAAAAACCTAAACCCATCCAACTGCCCCCAGTTCCTCTTTATTGAAAAATACTGGGCAATCATGAAGAGGAGACTCAAGGCAAAGGGAAAGCGTTGTCAAAGACATTAATCAGGTGACGACCTGGTGGAATAAGATAGCTAAAACAATGGACGAAGAAGGTTTGCGCCGCCTAATGAGCCGTGTTACAGGAAAAAATCGAGAATTCCTTCGAAACCGTGACGAATAATTTTATCCGTATTTTTTCTTAAAAGTATGATGAAAACGCTACATTTGTATAAAAAAAGATCTTGAATTCAACAATAAATAACTGAAATACTGGTAATTGTCTTTGTTCCAATTCTATCTGAAGCAAGCTTTAGAACGTCTCTTTTCTGATATAATTTTGGCATTATGCCCAGCTCGAGAATCGGTTTAAAGCAACCCGTGGATCACTTGGCAGCTTCCACAGCCCCGTCGTAAATGGAAAGAATTTGGAAATAGCGTATCTGTTTTCAGAAAATATGCAGTTTTAGTTTGCAGTATTGAATTAGGAAATAAGAGAAAGGCAAAAATAGAGTATTCCGTCACACACCACAAATAGGGCAAAATTCTACTTGTACCAATTTTTCATTAGTCTTTAAAAATTTATCAGAACACATGAATAATGTGTTAAATCAGCAGTAAATTTGTCATCTTTGACATGGTTGACCAGGAAATGTCATGAGGAGAGTTGCCAGATTATTTTTTCAAAAATCTGTCAAAACTCAAAAACATTTGTCATATTCTACCATACAATTAAATAACATGGAACAAATACAGTTTTGTAGATTTATACCATGTTCACATTAGCGCTTATATCACTTGATATACCGAGATGATATGCATATCACGTGGAAGTGTTCACATATGATCGAAATGATATCGTTTGACAATCAAGTTGTCATATTGAATGTTTCCATTAGGAGTAAGATCAATAATATTGCTTTTCTCTCCTACAATTCAATCAATAATTGAAGTCTTGCATTTAATGGTCTCCGAACGCTAGTATTCGTTGAAGAATTCGAAATTATAATGATTGTTTATTTTCACTCTCAAAGTGACGTTCATAAATGAGTGCGTTCAATGCCATTATCCGTGTTGCTAGTTACGATTTTTTACAACTCGACATGATATCGTACATGATATCCCGGATATCATGCCAAAATGGTGATACGCGTTGACATCAAATTGTATGAGATATTAAGTGATATCGCACATGATATCATCGGATATCAAGTATGTGCGTATATCACTTGATATCAGTGCTAATGTGAACATACTATTAGATACTCAGTAGAAATAAACTTCTTCAAATTCTTTTGGAAATACTTTAGTGGTTCTAAATAACCGCTTTGCGTAATTTGTCCAATGTTTAGAACTGTTAAAATTCAAGAACTAATATAGACATCTGGGGCACGCTCCGAATTCAGCTGCAAATCTAGATCAAAAACTCAGGTAATAATTCTAGTTCTACAAGTAAGGAACTGAATTTTTTTTTAGAATTTTCTGATAAGTGCTAACTTACAGTCCATAGAAATTGAAACTTGAATTTTCGATTTCTATGGACTGTAAGTGCTAACTATATGTAGACGGAAAATGTTCGGTTATATGACAAGCAGTGTTGTTTCACAAAGTTGTATGCAGGTAGTTTCTGTCAATGCACACTCGTTTCGTCGCTTCCATCCCGCATCCACCGTGAATAGCAGTGTGGCTATTTGAGCACAGTATGAAAATGTTCTCTTTGTCCTTCTCATATCCAAAGATGTAGCATTCAAACATTATAACATTAAATTGAGTTATCTACTTGATCTCACACAACTCGAACATGTAATCACTTTGAAATACGGCTCTAAAGACCGAACGTTTTATAGTGAAGTCTTCTACAACACAGGGAACGTGAATTAGGAATCCGACAATAGGGTATCCCAGATCATTGGTTTTTTCGAAAAATTGGGACAATGAACGACTATCTCGCTTCTGATCACAGATAGAACCAGAATCTTTTCAGTAAATTTTTAGTTCTTGTGTTGACTTATATTTTACGATCCTTTGATGAAGAATTAATCCTGTGACTCAAAATTATAAAGATTTAGTTAGACGGTTTCTTTGGAAAAGTTCCAAGATCTGTTAGATGATTGATAAAATACTTCTCATAGTATCTAGCGTTAGTGAGTATATGAAGTTCTAAGCATTTATAACATGGAATGAGAATTGTTTGAAGAGTGTATTCGGCACAGTTTGTGGACTACTTAGGAATAGACAAATTAAACATATATTTTTTGGTGGCACCTATAAGCCACTAGGGTATTGTTAGAAATTAGCTCTAGGTTCTGAAATCTGAGACATTCAATGTTCGATATTCGAACTTCGTAAACAATGAATTTTTCCATACTATTGGATATAGAGTTATGGGTATTTTCAGAACGGGTTTGGCAAGTAGATTATTTTCGCCACCCAGGTCCCCGATCTCTGGATGCACTGAAATTAATGGCCTAAAAACTTTGGAATGAACTTCGCGACGTCGTATGATTACAAATATCGAAACAATTTTTTTTTAAACTGAACTGAAACTTTTACAGGATAGGATACTTAACGTATCTAGAAGGAAATAGATGACGTCAAATATATTTCTCATATCAAATTCTGAAAAAAAGGTCCTACTACGGCAGACGATCAGCGAGATGGGAATGCCAAAGCCACTATTCAGATTGACCTGCTTCAGACAAACGTGGTACCGATGATCGCCAATTGATCTAATGCCTCCCAGACGTGTGGTTTGACACCAATATTCTCGTGGTTAAAAAGAAGGAGCATTATTTGCGTAAAAGTTGAAATAATGTTGAAAAAATCGTTTCTTCGCGGTTATGGTTGCGGTCAACTGCAGGATCTCGGCAGCATGTCAAAGCATTTTTGTAAAAAACAACATAGGATTGAAGTAATAATTCTTCCATTGAAACTTAACTTTGTATTTTTGTGTTGCCGTTTGAAAATTGCTCAATTTGAATGGATTCACTAAGTTGTTGATTTTAATATTTTCATGTTTTGAGTTTCACAAAACTTTTGCCTTTAAACAGCAAAATGATATCATAATGTGATATTAATTGAAAATTTGGTGAGTCGATATCATATGAGGATTTCAATCTGATGTTGCTATTATAATCAGATTTCAATTTGTTCTCATTTTGATGTTAGACTTTACTCGGGATGCGTATGCGGGTACACTCTCAGGTTCAAAATGTCAGAATTTTCCTTAAAAAGGGCCTAATGCCAACTATGACATAATACACGATATTTAAAAAAACAGTTTGGAATCATTTCGATGTTTCAAATTTTTTGGATCGTTTTTGTTACCTTTCGTTTCATATTTAAAATTTTACTCTGCAGTTAATTTTGAGAACTTAAAAAACAAAAAAAGAATTGTTACTATTAAGGCATTAGCCCTTCTAAAAACAAAAAGAAAATCAGAGATGCCATTCATACAGATTTATCTATATTGTATAGATTTTTGCGTTCGCGTTCGTTAAATCAGATTACAGATTTTCTAAGTTTTATACAGATTTGTAAAGGTTCATAAAAAGTGAGAAGTAAATCGTTAGACTTTTCTCTCTGAGTATCTATTAGTATTTGATTGCAGTACTTCTTTAAAAGTTTATTAATCAACGGACAAATCACATGTTAAAATGGAAATGAGATGAAAACAAAGCGCAATCAAGTGAATTAGGTGCACATTTTCATCTCATATTTTTCATTGCTTTTATTGCTTATCAGGTAATTTCAGAAGTCTTTGATTGTTGAATAAACAAGTGGGAAGTGACGTTAACTAACTATAAAGTCATCCAACATTGAATAGTGGTGTAGTTATGTGAAATAGTGATCATGTTTTGAGATGAATCGATTAGTAAATATTCAGAAACATGATGAATTGTAAAACTTCAGACGAAAGTGGTTCCTAAATCAAAAAGAGAGTTTATTTTAAATGAAAAAAGCGATCGTTGAAGGGTTTTTAACTATTTTTTTCAATTAACAAGTGTGGCAAAACCTAGAATAAATGTTTTAAAACGTTCCACAGTTTTGTTCAGGTACGTTTGAAGATATGATTAATGTTCAAAGTTATGAAGTGAAGGAATGAGATGGAAATTGGAGCTGAGATGAAATAGGGAGCCCTTACCCTATGCCTAAGATCTGTGTATTCATATATGCAGTGCACCGAGTTTATCAAAGTGGATTGCACGATTGAGATTAGATTAGATTGATTCAAGGTTCCTTATTTGCCGGATTACTAATAGAAGGTACGTAAATCTTTATATCGCAATAATTTCTGCAAGAGGAAATTTGTATAGGAATGTGTTTGTTGCTAATCAAATGTGTCAGTGGAAGTAAGCTGAATAACTGAAATAATTTTTCTTGAGCAGCCCTCTCAGCAGGCGGTTCTATTTTGTTGGTCGTTGAGCGCTTGTTGAACAACATACTGCACGAAATATTCGTTGGAACAGTTTGTTCGACGACACGACCTGCCACTCGACTATTAAAACTGTATCGCAAATTTAACTACCCCTCAGTAACTGGTAATGTCAAAACGAAATCGCTTGAAAAAATGTTGGAACTGGCAACACAACTTGGTAAATTATTGATTTTGAAAAACAGTTACCAGTAGCCTTGGTAACTACATAAGGAATGTAAACAAAAACAAGAGATTTTCACTTAAAACGAAACCACTGAGTGTAGTTGGCCCGCTGGCAGGTATTAAATTTATTATTTCAGAGAGTTTTGAGTCATTTTGGTTTTTTTTTAATTTGCATCTTTTTTTCAATGAACTGGAACAATTTCGTCGCTGCCACAGAGAGGAAGGCTTTTATCATTTCATATTCATAGCTAGAAAGTTGTATTGTCGGGTGGTAGTGAATGATTTGCCTATGGGTACATTTACAGCGCGCAACTGTGTTTGGAACTTAAAATAATGCGAATTAGGAACATAAAAAAAATTGTTTTATGCAACTATCGTAAACAATGTTTTTAATTGAAAAAAGTTTACTCGTAGTAAAAGGACATACAAACGAAAATAAAAATAACATGATATTGAAAGAATCGGTTGCCTTTTTCTGACAAAATCAAAATGAAAATAATTATTTAAAAGCAAAAGTTATTAAAGCATGAAATAAAAATACATATATTTTGAAAATAATTCAAGAATATCTTAATTTTTTTTATTACCACTAGCGTTTTTGAGAAGTCGAAAGTGTTTCTCACTGCAATTTATTGTTAATTTCGTTTGGTATTCCGTGGACATGTCTTACGATCGTTTTTCAGAAATGAAGTGAACAATCAACTAAATTATGTATATCCAAACTATTTATCTACCATCTGGTTTAAATTTACATATTACTGTTCGTAGGAAACGAATAGAAAGATACTGGATCTCCTTCACGACTGAAACACCCAGCAACGCAACAACGTCTTCCCATTATCGAAAATGTTTTCCTGACCTATCAAAACTAATCATTGCATGCTGCCACTGTAATTCTCTATGACTAACAAAACACATATTTATAAATGAAAGAAATGATCTGTAAAACATGGTAACTATCACATAGCAACGAGTCAACAAACTAGAAGATTACGCTACAAAAAGAATCATGAATATTCGGACTTCTGTGTATAATATCACAAGATCATTGTATAATTTAGAAAATGTAAATATATTTTCTGCATAGATACGGTAATTACGGTATACGATCAACACCTACGTAATAATTATTAATTGCATATAATAACAAAAACAGTGGAAGTAATCATCTTGAAACCGCTTTAGTTTCCGTGCAAAATGTCGCATTTCCTCACTCTGGCTGGTTTGGTAACCGTGGAACTGCAGGATAATGACTTGTTAAACTGCTCTATTTGTTTGCCCATGTCCAGAAGCATTTTCGAAGTCGGCGAAAGAATGTTAACTGCAAATAGAAAATTTTTATTTGATAATAAAATTCAAGCACTCACCTGCACTCAGCTTCATCATAATTTGCATCGATGATGATTAAAATTATTGAGTTGCTCTCCGGAATTCACTAAATAACCGGAAAAGACACAAAAATAGAATCGGTGGAATTATTCCACAACAATTTTAAACTGTTTGTTTATTTATTCTGGTGCTCCTTGGTAACTAGTTCATAGCAACCTAAACAGTGTTGCCCGAAAAGTTAGTTTTTGTCATTTTCAAGGGGTCGCTATATTTATGGTAACTGGTGGTAAATCGCTCACGAACACTTTTTATTCCGATTTTTCTTCGGAGTGTCTGGTCGTGTCGTCGGTTCAACGGTCTGTTTCAAAATCGGCAAATGACGGTCCCATGATGGCCTCCCGTTGAACGATTGATTGGACTTTCGTTGAACCAATGATCCAACGTATTGGACCAACGAAGGACCACCGTTGAACGTTTTTTTTTTCTAAGAGGGAGTTTCAAGGAAAACGAGAGAGTTTTAGACTAAGATTTTCGCTTTTCTTGAATTGCAATTTTAAGCAGTATGAACCGATTGGTTTATTTTACAACCATATGGAAAATTTATTGAGTAAAATCAGGAAAAGAAGAGCCGAAATTGTTTTTTACGCACACATTGTTGGCATTACTCATACGTTTGCAAAGAGACTTGCTCCTTCATATTTACTCCATTTATGGTTATAGCAAATAGTTATCAACTGAAAACACTTAGCTACACCCACAATAAAATCAAAAGATATGATTGCCGGTGATCCTGACAACATTTTTATTTCACCCTGTCGTAGAAGTGGATAAAAAATTGGGTGGGTATATACTACGAAGTAATTTTTATATTTGTTTATAATAAAATAATGATGGTTCTGAAAAGAGACTTTTATGAAGGCGTTCGCACTTTTTAAAAAAATTTGGAATTTTAGAGGTGTTGAAAAATGCTTTTCTTTCCCCACATTTTAATCTGTATTTCTTAGGAGAAATAAATTACAGATTAATCTGTGTATGTGACAACCTTGTTTCGCACGGCATATTCCGAAACGACACCCATACTAGTATGAAGATGTGTTCTACATCAATACTTTCATTGAATGTGTATTGGAGAAAATTCAATTAATTCCTAATGATAATTCAGCGGGACTGAAGAGTGGCTTGAATTGTCATGACCAACCGGATCTGCTTTTAGATCTGAGATGGCTCTTGGCGTGTATACTCGGTAAACTTGTCAGAAATTTGACTCGGAATTCATTGTGATTTCTGTCTGGAAATTCCAAAGAAGATGAAACAATCCATTTCGGGCGGATTTAGGAGATGCATTTGGAACTCACAATGAATTCCGACGACTGACAACTTCTACTGGCAGGCTTTTGGTTAGGGTTTTCTGTGTGCGACTGTTCTTCGCCACAATTTAGCTGTTCGGCACTCGCTTCATTCCAAAAGCTTGAGATCTTCGATGTTGCTCTCCCGTATGTCTCGCTTCGACAAGCGTTGCTCATAAAATGCTGGTGCTGACATGGGTCAAATCAGACAGGTTTTCCAATAGTGTACTATCGAAATAATTCAATGTTGTTGCAATACGCGTTCAAGTAGAAAAATGTCGAATCTATTGGTATTTAGATTATATAAATCCTTTTACAAATCACTGAGCTATGAGCTTTCAAAATACGAGAAAGGGCCAACACGCGTCATGATAATCGTTGATACCAAACAATTCAGAAAAGTTTAATTTTGAATTATTTGAGATTATGTTATGAGAAAGATACAAATAAACGAAACTAAAACCTATTGTCCAGTTTCCTTTCGGAATTCAGATTGATATAATATTGAAAATGGCATTGAAAATATTGAAAATCATTTCCCTCTAAACATTGGTTATGGCTTTTGATAGCGTTATCATCTTACATTTTACACATCCTTCACCAGTACATGAAATCTATTGTGTGCTTGATATAACATTCCGTTACACGCTTGTTAGCCCGCACATTGGAACACCTGGTATCTGGGTTACTGCTAAAACAAACCATTCCCAAAATCCCGTTGCCCTTACCGAGATCAGTGTAACTCTACAACTCGCACTTTTTCCCAACAGCTCCCATACCATCTCGGTGGCAAACGGAGTCTTCGTCAACCCGGACCTCCAGTTGAACAGCAACTATGTGAATCTTACCAGAAATCTATACGACGGTGAAATCTTGCAGCTACCGTTTGACCAGGACCCAGAGGGATCAGCAGCTGCCATCAACCGATGGGTTCAGGCGAAAACCAGAGGCAAAATCCAGGACATTATTAGTGCCGATCAAGTCGACGGTATGCCGATGGTGCTGGCGAGTGCACTTTATTTCAAGGCGAAATGGGAAAGTATGTTCAGCGTTCCGGATACGAGACCCAGATCATTCTATTTGAACGGCAGAGAGCAACCACCGGTCGACGTTGAAACGATGGTCGCTTCCGGGTGTTTTCCGTACTACGACGCGAAAGATATTGATGCCAAAATATTGGGTTTACCATATCAGGAAGGAAAATCTACGATGTACATTCTACTTCCGAACGATTCGGATAGACGAAAATTGCAGTCCATTCTGACAGGCAGCTTCAATTTACAGCTGTTTAACCAACTAATCGATAGAATGCAAGTGAGGAATGGAGCGCTAAGCATGCCAAAGATGCGTCTGGAAAATATGTTTGAATTGAAACAGATATTGATTAGCTTGGGATTGCGAAGCATTTTCGATCCGAGCACCAGCAATCTATCCGGTATGTCCGGCGGAAGTGATCAGAGTAGTATTGGCGGAAATCCAAATAGACGCAGACCAACCTCAGCAGCTAGGCCGGGTCCTCCCCAGATCACTACTCGTAATCCAATCCTATTCCCATCAAATGCACCTCGTGCTCCTCCACCAGATCATGCCCCAGCCGAACAAGCTCCGAATCGAATCGTTAGATTCCCGGTCGGACTGGAGGAGTGCAATTCCATCAACAATTGTGTCTTCAATAGTACATGTAACTGCGATGTAAACACTCGTGGAGCTTTCGACCAATGGGGTTGCCACCAGAAACCATTT
The DNA here is from genome assembly GCF_030247185.1 of Malaya genurostris. Taxonomy (NCBI): domain Eukaryota; kingdom Metazoa; phylum Arthropoda; class Insecta; order Diptera; family Culicidae; genus Malaya; species Malaya genurostris. Next base: position 292,808,681 of record NC_080571.1, read on the forward strand.
TTTGTAGCTAGCCAGTGTCCGTCCGGCAGTATTAAATCGATAACGGAAGCAAGTATGTGTATTATTGATTCATACGATCCGTTTCATGAACTAAACTTTGATCGATGCACGGAACGAAATTGCTATTTCATCTCGAACACGTGCTATTGCTGCAAATACAGATCACCAAGCACTACGACTGTCCCTACAAGCGAACAAGTAGTGCCTCAGTCACAATCAGAACAATCGCCCGGAACAGCTCAGCAACAATCGGAATCCCTGCCGGAACCATTCGAGATCTCTAATCGGTTCAAGCCGACCACTACGAAGCCACCTCGGCAGTGCCAGAAGTATCGACGCTGTGATTTGTACGGACGCTGTGATTTAGTGACCGTATGTGCTTTGATCAACGAACAAAACTCCTACTCTCCCAGAACGGTACGACATAAACGTCAAAGTGGGAACAACGGTAAATCGAACCTGTACGCGGGTGCAATAATGCACAAAGTTCATTTGGACGTCGACGAGCAAGGCACGGAAGGTGGTGCAGTCACCTTGGTTGCGGTCGACAGGATTTCGTCTTCTTTTACGATGAGGGTAGACGGACCATTCCTGATTTATGTGCGAAACGATGTCACGAAATTACCCCTATTCTACGGGGCAGTGTACGATCCGAGATCGTGAGAACCAGTGAACGGAATTTTCTCAATGCAAGAATAAAATAACTGTACTTCGTCTACCATTTTTGTATTAAAAATTATTCACATTCCCTGGATGTTCATTTGTGGTTCCTTCGTCACATTCTTAGACTGTGAATCATAACGCGAACGATTCTAACTTTTGGTACCCGACCAGCTAAATTTCTATCGTGTGTTCAATTTGACTAACATTACAACTCATTTCAAAATTTGTCCGATGGCAAATATTTGAATTTATTTTGCACTGTACACAAAATGACCATCATCACCACAACTTTATACTAGGTCGGATATTTTGAAACTCTCCAATCCAATTTGGCAAAACATAGTCGCCTGTATCTTAGTTAGCCGAGCGTTTTAATCTTTTCACCTTCGCTGAAAATGTCAAATATTTCGATGTGGAAAAATCCTGGTGGATGTTCGCCTGTCACACCAAGTACTTCTGGCAAATTTGTCGTATTTCTTCTTCCGGAACTTCTTCAAAACATTCTAGCGGGACATACCGACGAAAACTCCAGTCCGGGAATATGTTTGGCATGTGTTTGAAAGTACGTCTCGTCGTCCATTACGACGCATTTCAGCTGCACCAAGCCCTCGCGTCACACCTCCGTATTCCACAGGGTTGCGCAAAGGAACTTGACACATTTTGTCCTCAGGCTACACTGGAAGGGAGAAACCGAACACGACGGAAAGTAGAAGATTGAAGGTTTACCTTATGATCAAAAAAAAACCGGAATTTTATTAAAAAATGCAAAATTTCAATTTTTAATAAACGAATATTTTTCAACTTTTTGTATAGACCCCAAACAAGAACTAATCGTACGATATGCGTCAAAATTTGACAGAATGTGTACAAAAGTGTTGCCAACGTTGAGAGAATAAAAGTTTACCGATTAGACAAGCGCGGGAATTTTAAAATGAAAATTCCGGTTCTTTTTTGATCATAAGGTACGTCGCATATCCGACAACATTCTCGAAACCAAGTGTACCAACAATAATAGATTTGAACTCGATTATTAGTTACTTTCTGGAAAATGTACGATTGAAAAAATGCGATTTGATCTTCGAAATCGATCAATAAACTTCAAAATAGATTTCAAACGAGCCTAGAATTGTTGAAACCGTTTCAGCCATCTTTTATCCGGAGCCAAACACAATTGCGTCTTGTCGGATACGTAATTTAAACTAACATATTTCTGAAACCTAAGTGACAGCCTTTTGATCTTTGAATTCAATTCCCATCTCAAGATTAGCCTTCATCTTTTAAACAAGTCCAAGCTTGTTTCTATCGGTTTGACCATCTTTCCAGCAATTCTATTACCTAGCAATTCGGCCATTCTACGCATAATAGTCCTACATATATAGAATATGGGACGATTATGCGTAGAGCGGCAGTATAAAGAAGTATCTTTAAAAAATTGTTTGATTTGTTGAGTTGTGTCAAATCCAAAACATTTTAGTGAAATGAACATTTTGACTAGTTTTCAGGATTTGTTCTTTTCTCAACGTGGTCAAGCTATAATAAACTGCAATATTCTGTCAATGTTTACAATGTTTTCATACTTATTTTGTTATCTAAGGAGCATATAAGAAATGTGCTTACAAAATTTATGCAGCTCTAAAGCTATATTTTGATGGCATTTCCAGATAGGTAAGTTTGGTCTAAAATTTTCCTGCTTGATGCAACTCCAGTTTAACAAACAAAAGTTATAACAATTTTTAATGGATAACGAATTGAATTTCCGAAGTATAAACACAGACTAACAGACAGGACACTCAAATTAGATTCTTCAATCATTTTAACGGTCATTTCGAATAGTCCTTTATTTGGGACAGTACTCACATGTGTCATGATGGCGCCACGTTACCCTATCAAAAACATCCTGTCTGTCATCTAGACTGTGTTTTTTTTCATTTACCAACAGAGTTGCCATTTATACAGAATTACCTGTTATCTATTGATTCGTATACGTATACATATTGCCAAAACTATATACATAATTGTGCTACTTCTCATCCTCCAACGCAATACAAAATCGTTTTGTTACAATATTTACTTGCTTCTGGTCTACCGAAACTTAATTTCGGATGAAAATTACCAACACAATAAAAAATAATCTAGATGAGCAACGTTGAGAAAAATAAATGGTTACCTTCCAACATCGCTAAAAAAGTTAAATATATTATCAACGTAATCCAATAATTTATTGTGATGATTCATTTTCAAATATTATGATGAAATCAGGCAAGCAGCTGATCGGTGTTGACAAACGAGGGGAAACCAACTAGTAAAAAAACTTTCACATAACACAAGGGGTGTACCGATAGTGAATAGATCGTGCAGTTCAATATAGGTGGAACTAGTGCATCACGAAAAATTTTTTTTATAAGAATTTACTCATACTGTCATGTCTGTTAGTCTGTGGTATAAATTTCTAATGCGGAATGATGATTATTTTTTTTTCATTTATTAGATCAAAAGTTTCTTCTCCTGTTCTGATAGAACAACTTGTACAAATGTATAAAAAATATATGTATAGCGCCATTTGCATGATATTCTAATTCGCATGGGTTGAAACATGGTATCATAAGCATCTTGTCTATTTCTCTTATTCCTACCATTCCTGAGTTTAGTTTCTGTTCTAAGAGCTCGATTGAATTTCTTTTTCGTTTTAGGATCGCGTCTGCTGAAGACAACAATACCCACGAGATTCACATAGCAAATGGAATTTTTGTAGATGACTCGTATAATCTAAATCCCCTGTACGACATGACGGCCAAGGAACTGTACCAAAGCGAAGTGGAAAAGCTGGATTTTGTAGGCCGTCCGGACGAGGCAACTAAACGTATTAACGCATGGGTAAACGAAAGCACTCACGGCAAGATTCCGGAAATATTTTCTGCTTCAGTCGGAAGTAACACTGTGATGGTGATTGCCAGCGCACTGTATTTCAAGGCACTTTGGAAGGATATGTTCATTGAAGGCGGCACCAGATCGAGGGAGTTTTTTCCCAACGGCAAAAACGAAAGCTCTATCAAGGTGGATATGATGGCTCACGGTGGATGTTTTCCGTTCTATGAATCTCCTGATTTGGATGCAAGGATTTTGGGAATTCCTTACGAGAAGAACTTATCAACCATGTACATAATTAAGCCTAACCATTCCAACCGACAAGTGCTGCAAGAAATGGTCGCCAAATTAGATAGTAGCACAATAAATGGAATGATTGGTCGAATGAAGATGAAAACCGCCATTGTTCTATTCCCAAAGATGCACATCTCAAGAACACTTGATTTGAAAAAGGTTATGAAAACACTCGGTGTTCGATCAGTATTCCATCCGGGGCGAAGCGAGTTATCCGCATTATCGGGAGGTTCAAATGTTCAAGGTTCAGCGTCTCCGGACTTACCGAACCCATTGCGACCAGCGGTAAATCTACCGATTTATCCTCGGTTCAAAAACAAAACCAAACCGGCTAACCCAAATCAGCTGGTTTTCTCACGAAACGAAGATGACAAAACTGAGATTCCAACCGTTCCGGACACGACAATTACCGATGAGGCGGAGATGGCTCCCTCAACCACATCTGCAACAAATTCGGCCAAACTATCGAATAAATCACTGAAATCAAAACGTGACGTTTCCTACAAAACACCCACCGAGGTGAAAGGCAAACCGGATCCACTAAAGAGTAAAGACTTTTTCCTAAACAAACGCATCGTCAAACCAACCGGTGGGAAGAAGTTACGACGCCGATCACGACGGGCAACCCAGAGCTTGTACGTGAACGATGCCATCCACAAGGTGGACCTAGAAATTAACGAACGCGGTACCGAGGGTGGAGCAGCGACTGCCATTTCGTTGAACCGATCCGGGACTAGCGTGGTGTTCAAAGCAAACGAGCCCTTCCTGTTGCTGATTAGAAATGATAAGACAAAACTGCCAATATTTTTCGGATCAGTGTACGATCCCAGTGAATAAAATTACATGCTTATACCGATAGACTTGTGTGAGTACACAGCTTATATTTCATAGCAATAACACTTAGAGAAGTAAGCAATGTCAAATTGTTGGCTATTATATCGGAACCATGCTAAGCAATGGCAATGACAGATGCAGTTGTATCGATGTATCCGAATATTTAGGAGCATCCAGGTAGGCATAGGAACTATGCAATAAAATACAATTTCAAAATTTGAATTTGAAAGCAAACTGATTAGAAAAACACATCGATTCGGTAGAATGAATTGTAGAAATTTTCCTAAAATCTCCGAATATCCATATCTCTAAGAAGAATAACAAGTCTCATTCCTCAATTTGCATGCAAATATAATACTCCATTTCTATTCATCCGCTTAATATGTCACCAGCCGGTCATTGAACTAATGAAGTTTTCCACGATGACGACACAAATTAACTGTCGATGAATCATCTTCATCTTTGACAGCTATCGGTGGTTTGTTTTCACTGGAATGACAAGGAACACAATGGACTGACACAAGAATAATATGGAACAGGATGGAATGATACGGAATGAAAATGTAAACAAACCAAAGACAGCTGTCAGACGATGTTCAACTTATTTTGTGAGGTTATGTCATATTCGTGCAAAACCTAATAAAGGGTGATTTTTTTAAGAGGTATAGGATTTTATTTAAAACAAAAAAAGAGAAAATTTATGAAATTTTTATTGGAATAAAAATAACTCGGTCCATGGCTGCTCGTCGTCAGCCACTTAAGGCACGGATGCTTCTGAGATCACCCTCCACTTGATCGATCCACCTTGCTCGCTGCGCTCCTCTTCTTCTTGTACCAGTCGGATTAGATTCAAGAACCATTTTCACTGGGATGTCGTCCGACATCCTTATGACATGCCCAGCCCATCGTAGACGTCCGATTTTATCTGTCCGTACGAAAGGTGGTTCTCCTAGCATCTGTTGCAATTCGTGATTCATACGCCGTCTCCACGAAATGTAACAATCTAATTCTGCTACTTTAAATTTTTATTAAAATTACCGTAAAGCAATCACAATTGACTTTTTAAACTTTTTTCTCGTATATCGTTTATTTTTACCTTGCTTTAACCTGTTTAAGTCGTTCGCCGGGTAATACAGGTCTTTTGTGCGTACCAATTTACTTCTAGTCAGTCTTCAACTCTACCTATGGTAGGGTTATAGCGAATATGGCCAATCGTACCTTCTCATTCTGATATATACTGCTACTATTGTCGAGAAAGACATAAGATATGAGCTATTGAGTGAGGTCTTACCATTGGATGACGAAGTTACTGTGCAATTTTTTCTCCTAGCATCTTTTACAGCGACTCAAGGAAACCTAAGCTCACTTTTTTCTAACTTTTTTTTCAAACCATTTCAGCAAATCTGTCGAAGTGAGCATCGGCAATGGTGTCTTTGCCCAGGATGGACAAACGTTTGATGAAAAATACGAACTGCTGGCTAAGCAGCTATATCAGAGCGAAATGAAGTCCCTTGACTTTGCTAATAATGCTCCGAAGGCGGTCTCATTCATTAACGATTGGGTCCGCGTGCAAACTAGAGGCAAAATTCCGGAGATCGTGTCCCACCTGAGTGCGGACACCATGCTGGTTATCGCGAACACCCTGTACTTCAAGGCGGAATGGGACGAGCCGTTCCTGAAGGACGGTACAAAACTGCGAAAGTTTTTCCCCGATGGTCCCAAAAAACCCGGTAACGATGTGTTGACAATGGTTCACGGAGGATGCTTCCCGTACTACTACTGGAAAGAAGCGGACGTTCGAGTCTTAGGAATTCCGTACAAGAAAAACTACACGATGTACGTTTTGATGCCGACCGATTCAGACAGGAACAAGGTAATTTCACTACACAACAAGGTCAATGCATCGATCATCAACGATATCGTCGAAAAGATGGAAGTGAAAACTGCCTCCATTCAGCTGCCAAAAATGCATATGCTTAATTCATTCAGCTTAAAGCAAGTTCTCGAACAGCTCGGAGCATCCAGCATTTTCGACAGATTCGGTAGCGATTTATATCGTATACTCGCAGGACCTGGTGCTATTTCGCGTGTTGATACGACGGATGTTGAAGACATTCTGGATTGGCTAGACGATACCAAGGAAAATGCTTACAAAAAACTTCTCGCAGAATATCCCGATTGCTTGATTACGGAAAAAGATGTTGAAAACAAGGAGAAATGTGAGAAAAACGTAAAATGTCGCTTCGGAGGAGACACTTGTGTGTGTTGTTCATCATTCGGTTTCCGAAAACGCCGTGATGTCGGACAACGCCTGTTTGTGAACGAAGTTATCCATAAGGTGGATGTCGTAATCAACGAAAAAGGCACAGAGGGTGGCGCTGTAACGGCCACACTGCTCGATAGAATTACACCTCAGGTGAACTTCCGCGCTAACGGACCGTTTATGTTGTTGATCCGCGATGAATTGACCAAGCTTCCGTTGTTTTATGGTAGCGTTTATGATCCATCGAATTAAGGCTTTCGTCGGGATATATTTTTTGAACAAAACTACTCCGCAGGATAGGATACGGATCCATATCGAGCCATTCAAATGAATTAAACACAAATTCAAAACAGAACAAATATACAACAAACACTTTTAAATTTATTTCATTTCATCACTTGCCATGCTCTGTTCCAACAACCGAATGAGTTCCTCTAGTTTGGTGCGATTCAATTCGAAGCGCACCGTTCTCAGCTTTCGATCTTTCCCCCGACAGTTCAAAGCCACCGTCGCAATTTGTTGTCGTGTCGAAGCAAGACTGCTATTTCCCATGATCCACTTGACGTCCCAATCGAACGATTCCATCAGTTGGTTGTCCTTCGCATTAATTTCACTGATCAGGAATTGAGTGATTTCAGGTTTACGTGCTTCGACAACATCCACCAGAGTGCGCTGTGTCGGCTGACTTAGCTGGGCAAAGTGTGATCTCAGTTCTGATTCGTTAATTTCATTCAGGCAGTACTGGCGCAGCAGGATATCCACTTGCTTAAGAGTGAAGGTAAGCTCATCTCCGACATTGGGAAAGTTTAGTAGTTCCGCAAGTTTTCGTTTAATTACATTGTTTTCGGGTGGTTCTAGTAGATGATCGACGAGAAGATGGAATATCTGAAATGTTTTTGAACATTTGATGATTGGTTTTTGTATGATTTTAAGACTCGATTTAAGTCAAGTGTCGCAAAATCGTTCGGCACAAATTCTGCATTGAGCATTGTGCCAACCTGTTTTAACGTTGGTGAGTTATGATCCAACTTCAAATCTATACACCGGAAACACATTTGAATCCAGCGATAAAAAAATTAACTTAAGACAATACCGATTAGTGGACTATTCATAGCTTTCCTATCAGGTTCAGTATCGAAACAGTTCCGTACACGGACGGCTTCAATGCGTGTATACACACTTGTTTGGCACCATTTCGTGTCGTGTAAGAATAATACCGTCTGCGCACGGAACTGTGCCGGGACTGAACCTGATTGGAAAGATGTGACATAAATATTTGCTGCCTATGTGAAATTCACGAGTTCTGACAGATTCACTGATGGACAGGTTGTTTCTGATACCAAATTATTCAAACTTCAATATTTAACACCATATAATAGACTCACCTTATCAAAGTTTGCGTCGCCACCAACGTTTACTAGTAAATCATGCATTATACTTTATTTAAACCTGATTAATAGGCTACTACAGTAATAAAATTGAAATTTTTGGATAGAATTTCATTCGATAACAATGCTATATTTTTCGTAAACAAAACGAAATAAAACGATAAAAGATCAGGGATGCCATTTTATCTAAAATTTTCATTAAACTCGCCCAGTAAAAAAAAATCGTTAATCATCAGAGATGTCATTTACACAGATTTATCTGTATAGGGTAACAGAGGTATTTTGGCCACTTCATATATTTTGGCCCACCAAACAAACTTTATCGATTTCATCGGATTTTATCGATGTTAAGTAACTCATTTTGCATCAATTTGAAGCTAATCACATTAAATTACCTATTGCGGAAGGGGTTTTAAAAGATATTACAATATTTGGTGGATATTTTTATAAAGTGGGCCAAAATACCTCTGTTACCCTAATACATATTTTCCGACGACACGACCTGCCACTCGCTTTTAAAACTGTATCGTACATTTAACTACCCCTCTAAGACAAGACCTGACAACTGTCTTCTTATTCTTAATTCCGAATCATCCTTCTCGTCATTTTCGCCCTGTGAAATAAATACCAACGTATCGGCTAAAGTGTAGCCATATTCACAGATTTTTTAAATAACAACGCTAGGAAAAAAATATCACATTCAAATTTTTAGACTTTAGGTTTTTGATTTGAAATAAACATAAAACATGTTTTGGTGAATGCATTTCTTTATTATATATTAATGCTTGAAAACAATTTATTGATCTTTGATGACAAAACACGAAATATCTCATGTTGAACGAAAAATCGAATCCATTGTTGACGTTTTACCGGATCTTTTGGAAACCGGAAAAAGTCAGGTTTGGATAGAAATGCTTAATGCGACCACAGTGTGGAACACAACAGTTCATTCTTCTCGTGAAACTATACACACTTTCGAGTTTACACCCATTTAAAAAATCTTTTTTGGTTACACTTTAATTTACTAAAAAGAAAAACGGCTTGATGCCTATTTTAATCACACAGTTCTGCCACTATCAACATTTATTACCAATGAGATTAAAAAAAAGTGAAACTTTCTCCGAAAATTTTCATTATCATTGGTGAGCTAAAATTATACATTTTAATAAATTTGTTTTCTGATTTTCTTTATACTTGGCATCATTGCTCGCGTACCCTGCAAAAGTTTTTCCTGTTCACAATGTGCAGGTAGCAACATCAAAATCAGCCAATCAGAAACTGGTACATTTTGGAACAAAAGCAGCCCCCCCAGATGTCAGGTCTTGTCTTAGCTACCCCTCAGTAACTCGTAATGTCAAAATGAGATCTTGGTAAATATGTTTGAAACTGGCAACCCAGGTTGATAAACTGTTGATTTTAGAATAACAACATCCTTGGTTACGTTTGTTGTTCAATTAAAAAATGTGAATCGAACAAAACGAATCAATGAGTGCAAATGATGAAATACTTCACGGTTTTATCATATGTCGTAAAGTAAGAAAACGAATGCAAATATGAATGTATTATGGGTTTAATTTTAATGATTAGCTCATATCACATCTAACGATTTTTGTTAAAAAGGCTTCAACATCGTCTGCTTATGCGCCTATACTCAGAAATCCAATTAAGTGGACGGCCTTCAAAATAGGAAAAGCACCAAAGGAGATTAGTTAGCTTGACGAATTCTACTCTTGAAAAAATCAATCTATAAAGTCCATCAATTCTTTTGAACAAGTAAGAGCGTCTCAATTCGTACCACTGGACAATTTCCATCAAATAATCGAAAACTCGGTTCGATTAAACAGAAAAGCAATGGAAATAAAAAATGTTAAAGTCATCCGAATTCAGCCATTGAAATCACGACACTCGAAACACAGACTAACAGACATGACAGTATGAGTAAATTCTTATAAAAATAATTTTTCGTGATGCACTAGTTCCATCTATATTGTACTGCGCGAACTATTTACTATCGGTACACCCCTTGTGTGACGTAAAAGTTTTTTTACTAGTTGGTTTCCCCTCGTTTGTCAACACCGATCAGCTGCTTGCAGGGATGCCTGATTTCATCAAAATTTTTGAAAATGAATCGTCACAATAAATTTTTGGATTACGTTGATAATATATTTAACTTTTTCGCGATGTTAGAAGGTAACCATTTATTTGACTCAACGTAGTTCATCTAGACTATTTTTTGTTGTGTTTGTAGTTATCACCCAAAATTAAGTGGCGGCAGACCAGAAGCAAGTAAATATTGTAACAAAACGGGTTCGATTTTGTATTCCGTTGGAGGATGAGAAGTAGGCATAATTCTGTATATAGTTTTGGCAATATGTATTAAATTTGTATCCTGCATGAAATTCGCATGGACGTATACAAATCAATACATTACAGGTAATTCTGCATGAATGGCAACTCTGTTGGTAAATGAAAAAAATAAACACAGTATAGATGTCAGACAGGATGTTTTTGATAGGGTAACGTGGCGCCATCATGACACATGTGAGTACTGTCCCAAATAAAGGAATATTCGAAATGACCGTTAAAATGATTGAAGAATCTAATTTGAGTGTCCTGTCTGTTAGTCTGTGCTCGAAATTGATACTATCGAATATGGTTAACGATCCGACAAAATATTACTAAAAACTTGTGCGAGAAAAATAGGACGTAAAATTAAAACGATTAAGACGACTTAGGAAGTCCCTGTCAGCTTGAGGCGAAATCATTCTTGAGTTCAGCAACGCCATCGCACGGCATTACATTCGACATATCATGTCTCCATTTCTTATCAGGAAACAATTAAATGGTAACAGAGTAAAATTTTCGAGTAAATTGATAGTACAGTACGCATTCGTAGTTCATGTAGAGCTCCACAGCGAAATCTGGAATACACACAGCTAGATTTCGTACAAATACCTGGAGATTCAGATTTGAAACCAAATTAACCAAAGCTTGTAGGTTTTACCAAAGCATATATGTTACCCACCATCTGGTCAAACTGAAATTATAAATCTGTTAGAAAAAATATGTTAAATAATGATAAAAACTTCCCAGAATTTATCTAGCGATCTTCGAATTCAGACGAACTTTCTCAATTTATTTGTTTATTTATATTTCTAGGGTACCTTGGTAACTATTTGTAGCAACCAGAACAGTGTTGCTTGAGAATTTCATTTCTATTATTAACAAGGGGTCGCTATATTTGTGGTAACTGACGGTAAATCGCTCACGGACACTTTTTAATCCGATTTTCCTTCGAAGTGCCTGGTCGTGTCGTCGTATTTTCATTACCCCCCTGCTATGTAAGATGGCTCCTAAAACCGACGCATTTTGTTTTGGTGGCGTTGTTGTCAACAATATGTTGAGCTACGTTCATACCATACAATCAAACCACACTGGTGTCAAAAGTAAATTTCTTCAAACCCAATATAAATATAACTCTACACTGAGAAAAAAACCGTAGTAACCGTAACCTGTTCTTCATTGTCATTTCAACTATACTCTTAAATAGTAGCAACAATCATGGTATATGACCATTCACCATCCGTATTGTATAAATCACTAGACAACAAAGACTACGACTTGACTAAACTATTTGTATTTATGACTTTTCTGGCATGGTCATCCTAACAATGGTAGTCATCTCAAATATAAGAACAAATAGTTAAAATCACAATTTCTAGTAAGGTGAAATTTCTCTTGAGCCTTGATAGGGTAACAGAGGTATTTTGGCCACTTCATATATTTTAGCCCACCTAACAAATTTTATGGATTTAATCGATGTTAAGTAACCCATGTTGCATCATATTGACATAAATCACTTTATACTACCTACTGCGGAAGGGTTTTTCAAAGATATTACAACATTTAGTGGATATTTTTACAAAGTGGGCCAAAATAAAATCAATCCTAAAGTGGGCCAAAATACCTCTGTTACCCTATATATGAGAAGCGAAATAGTTATTGCTACCATGTAAATATGTTCACAGTATAACAATGTTACCATAAATAGATATATGGTTTAAAAGCCGATTATGAAGTTTGAAAACACTATTCATGTAGTCCATATCAACATAATTAATGTAGTAAGCACATTATCGTATAGTGTTTTTTAATCGACAATGTATTTCATCTGTGCTGACTATACAAATTGTCAATAAATGGGTGTACTTTGTTATTGTCACATAAAGTTACAATATAGCAGAAAATTTCGTACGTGGATTGTTATTGTGATTGATATGAAAAAAAAAAATTTATGTTGTGACTTATATTGTGTAATTTGGTAGGTCTTGCAGGTGAGTAAAGTTTGTAGCCTTACTAGTTTCCGTCCTTGAATTTCAATTTTTCAACAATTTTGCCGGCAATGGCTATATTTTACAGTGATATTGACATCTCGTATACGGTATAGTATTCATTATCGGTCGCTGTAGAAACAACATCAAGCGATTGATGTAAAAAACGACGAATATTATCCGATTCCCGGATTCAAATCGCTCGAGTCCGACGGAAAAAATAACAGTATATCGCAAGTGGGTATCGAGGTTTGCATCTAAACTGGGCTATTAATTTCTTTTGTGCTACCCATTCCTGCTTCAGGAAAAACTCCACCGGACAGAGCTTTGAATCAACTGCTGCTACCAAGCAATGCTTCTCCGTGTCTACGTTGCTAACCAATATTTCACCAGGCATATCATCATTTGATTTGATGCGAAAATAAAATAGAATTCAATGAAACTATCTTGTTCTAGTATTTAAGTTCATAAAACTTTTCAACATCAGCTCATGTTTTGCTGATCTTCAGAATTGTTGAATCTACCACTGCTTTTAGTTTCGAAATAACTAGAAGTGAAATGTCGAAAATACCATGGCACTGATTATAGCAAAAACTACAATGTAAATAAAGATTTGGTCATGGTTAGGCTGACCATCTCAATCGTATTAGTTATTCATACAATATACTGTTCAATAGTACTATTCTAGAGCCGATACCATTTATAGTAAACATGAACTTGACTATTGTTGAAATCATTTGATTCAATAATCGGTTGCAAACCACTATACTCACATGGTCAAGTTGGCCCTCTATATAGTAGCTGTTACCATAATATTTTTCTGAGTGTAGTCTAGTAGTAATTTAACCTCTTTTTGAAGAAGAACAGAAATTGTGATTTATTAAAGTTTGATTATATTCCATCGAAATCGTTTCCTTATGTTGGTGCAACCGCATGAAGAAAAATGTGAACGTGTGAACACTGCTTAAACACAGCATTTGACAGCGAAACAGAACCAAAGAACCAAAATTTTCGGTTTCAAGCCAATTGTATGCAGATGACAATCGTGCCACCGGGGTGATTTTCACATGCGCATACAGATTTCCTAAACTTAATACAGAATTATACAGATTTCACAAAGAGTAAGAAAGAAAAAAATCAAACTTTTCCGTCTGATGTATTTACTAGTATTTGACTGCAGTGACGAAATAAAAGTTTATTAAACAATTGCAAATCACACATTGAAATGAGTATAATATCTGCAAATTTTTGATGATGAACCATGTGAAACACGAAAATCCATTTATATTATAGTTTTAACTGATATTCAAGGAAGTCATGATATCATGTTACTTTATTGTCAGACTGAAAGTTAACGTTGCATATACCACGCTGGAATTCCATGTCAACTGATGAAGTCGACATTTTCGAACTAGATAAGTATATGGAATTAGTTTTTTGTTGTTTCGATTATAAAAGTTTTAACCATAAGGTGATTCACCTCTTCAGGTCAGAAAAACCTTCTACCCCTTTATGCGGGGTTGGGAATCGAACCCAGCGTCGGCTGGGTGAAAGGCATCGACTTGCCCATCACGCTATACCCGTCCCTCTAATATGGAATTACGATTCAATTGTTGTTGATAGAAAAGCAATTACATTTCGAGTTGAACATTCTTATGAGCGCTGCTATGACTTACGAAGATATGAAGAATAAATGCCCATTGAATCTACCATTCTATAACCACAATCTATTGGAATCTTCATCATTTTATTGTAGAAACTCCATTTGCTTAGGGAATACAGATAAATTCAAATTTTTTTTATACAAAGCGATACAGATTTTTTATGAAAATATATGGCATCTCTAGTGGTCATATTTCGTTGACACGATGATAAATGAACAGGTGGCCAGATTTTTCTATATGTGAATGTGATGTCATTTTTTTGAAAAAAAAATTAAAGATATGGGGATGAAAAGTATATAAAACATCGAGCCACAGATAACAGATATACAGGCTCACATATGAACTGTGTGGAAAATTGGCTCAATCAGCGTGCCACATTTTTTGTGCAACATTCACTTCACGATAGATTTTTGTTTTACTTTGGCTAAATGTACAAGTTTATTTGTATTTTATTCCGATCGAATTCTCGTGTGATTAATGCGACAAGAAAATAAAGTTGTTTTTAACACTTAGAGAAATCGTGTGATAAGTGTCAAAATGATTGTAGTTGGAATATTTCTGTAACAGGCAGGAGGATTTTGTTATCGTTCAGGAACGTGATGGAACGTTTTGAATGATCGCGGCGAACAGTCGAATAGGCAGTAGTGTTTCCAACGTATGGCAAATTTGAAATTCACACAGGATTTTGAAAAATTTTGTTCGAGCCTGTATATCTGTTATCTGTGATCGAGCATTTCAGGATCATCTGTCGAATTACGTCCAGTTACTGTAATCGAGACATATATTATAAAAAATTTACCTAGGACAGGACCTGACCACTGGCTTCTTTTCCATAAAAACATTCCTCTTCTTATTCCCGTTGCTCCCTGCTATAAATCCCTTGTGACCACTGCTGCCGAAAGAGACAGTTATTCATTCTGAAAAGCTTCTCTCCGTGAAACATGCGACTATTTATCAGATGGAAACATTTGAACAAATTTTGATCAGATGTTTTAAATTATTTCGTTTAAAAAGTTTAATAACATTTTTCAAGAACTTGGTATGATTCTGTCGGCTTCCTATAACATATATTTCAAAACATAGGTTTTTTGCTTCTCCTACGATAAGAATGTCTAAGAAAGATAAACTATTATCTTTTTCTGTTTCACAAGTTTAGTTACATTTACAATATTTTAGTTACATCTACAATATTTTTCTCGGCCTATTTTTGAGGAGAAATCACTCATTGTCGAGCTTTTCTATAAGCTGCCCAAAATTAAGTCGTAATCTATTCAAACTTTGAGTTGATCGGTGAAAATTGGTAGCGTGCTTTGTTATGGCATAACACTTGTACTAAACTTACATTTACCTCAATTTTGAGGTCATCACTTGTTGTACAAAATTCAGTAGCGGCTGGTAAGAATGTAGGAGCATTCTTTGGTAGTAGCAGAGATGTCAAATCTACGGGTTCGGAGATTTTCTACGTAGAAACAGAAATAGGATTATTTTTACGGATATCTACGGAAAATTAACGGAAAACTACTGAAACTGTGTGCCTGACTACCAGAAAAAAGGGTTTTCCCTGCTTTGCACAGCTAGATTCTGAGGAAAATGTCTATCTACGGAAATGAAACTAAAGACTGTCCCTGAAAGTATGGACGCAACCAAAAGCCGTTGCTATTTCGCAATGGTTCAGAATCTGTCAATTTTTATTGCTGCGTCATGTTGTTTACACTCTTCTTTAACCACTTGTGCAGTGGTTCACCCCGATTCTGCAACCCGACGGATTTGTGATACGAACGAACCTACACTTTCGTTAGAGTTCGAATTTTGCATTCTTCATTCCGTTCGACTTGTATGATTCGATCGACTCTCGTTCGGGAACACTTAAAATTTTGAACACTAACCATCAAAGCTGTCAACACTACTTAAACGTTCTATATTATTTATATTATTCATTTCTTGGTAAACAAAACCGTCACACTTGTATAAACAAATTAGAACGATTCCAAACCGAACAGAAGTAATACGTACGCAAGTCAATCGAGTAATGTTCGAAAATTGAACAACTCGAACGAATGATATTCGAGTTCATACCCAACTCGAACGGAATGCAGGATGTAAATTGTACATTCAATCGGAATATTTCGAATCGATCGACGTACAGAATAGGGGTGAAAAACTTAAGAAATAAATGGGTGAAATTTTGTAAACTTCTTTCCGGTGAAATAACAGAAAATTTTAGGCTGCTCTTCGATTATGAACCTGATTCATGAATTGCTTCCGAAGAAGGAAAAAAATGTTGGTTCCAGGAGCTACATGTTTACGAATGTGTTCCGAATTGAAGAGTTGCAGAAAACAACCACGAGAGGTTAGTGTTTATACGATGGACTTTAAAGTTCCATTTACTGTGAAGTGAAGTGAAGTAATGTGAGTGTTTTGTCACAGAAGAAATGGTGGTATGTTCCAATCGGAATTATTCTTCGGGTAAAATGTTAATCGTGTATACTAAGCTGATTTCGTATCGATATCGAAGATTTCAAAGCAAAGTTAAGTATACGTTTGGAAAACTCTCCAGTTGTGACCAGTATCAAAAATCAATCCTATTTGAAGTTTATCATCATAGAAATAATTTTAACCACGTTTTGGTTCAGTATACACGCACCTTGATCAATGCTTCTTGATTATCAAAACATTAAATTCAAATGAATTTGACCTTTATTGAACAAAATCATTTATTTCACATATCATTAATTAAATTTCTTGGTTATTTTTAAGCATTGATAACAATACTCCTCTTGAAATTCTCAGTAACAATATTTATTTACTTTGCTCGTTTGGTTCAACGTTTGACGGTTAGAGTCGATCGAATCATACAAGTCGAACGAAATAAAGAATGCAACATTCGAACTCGAACGAAAGTGTAGATTCGTTCGTATTACAAATCCGTCGGATTGCAGAATCGGGGTGAAAATCTACTTGTTAAAAATGTTTCATTGAAATTTGAAAGAGTACTGCCAACATTTGTTCGAGTTGGCGCGAAATTCGTCTATTCCGAAAAATCAACGAAAGAATGTTGTAAACCTATAGGAGTCATCGGTTAAACCGTAGCCCGGCATTATTTATGTATGTCAGGCAAGAGGAGATTTGTGCAGATGACAATCCTGTAAGCGGGTTACAATGAAAATTTTGAAATGAAAATAGAATAAAACAATCGTTTAATTTTTCTAATGTCTTCCACTTTATTTCGTTTATTTTGATTCTTGCGATTTTGAACGATGGATTCTATGTAGTACATGCTTCGTAACTTGCCGATACGTCGGTCTCTAAATTTCGTGTTTCATTTTCTGCTTGGGTGCCAGCTGGTGGCGTAATGCTTTTTTGTTTTTGTTTGTTTATTTTAAAAGATACCTCCCACATCGTCCCTGGTTTTGTTTCACACACACTGCATTTTTGAAATACATTCGTTCAATATTTAGTGTACTTTAACTATACAACCGAATAATCAATACAATTTTATATTTGTTTTACGCGTTTAAAATTGACAGTACTGCGTGGTGTGTTCGGTGAACTTTTCCTGGTCAGCTGTTTTTTTTTCTTTTCTTTGTTGATCCCGAAACGGAGGTATTCTTCGTAGCTAATGCGTGTAAAATTTTCGACAATTCTCGGGCAGTCTGTGAGTTGCAAATTTTCGTGGGATGTTGTTTTTCTTTCTATGTTAGATTGATTAACATGCGTCCGAGTAAAATGCGACGTAGAAAAGTTGTTTCAGTCCCCTCAAAACTGTATATCTAATAATGCTATGAAGGAGCTGTAAAGACAGTACAAATTTGCTGAAAACCTTTGCGGTTCCAAAACGGGATCTGTTCTCTTTTTGCTTCTCACTATTTTTTTTTTTTTTTGTAAAACGACTGAACGTCTCTCGAGTGCACTGCGCATCGGGACCGGGAAGTTCAAATGTATCTGCTATTATGGGTATTTTTTTTGTTTGTTTTCTTTACGCTACAGTTATTTGCTCGTGAATGTGTGTGTTTGTTTTAAGACATGTACTAGATGAATTTTTGGGTTAAATATGGATGTACTTTGAATTGTATACGGCGAGAATCGTGAAAAATTTCTTTTCTACCAGCAAAAAATGTTTGTTGTCTCTTTATTCAATCTTCCTTTCTTTGAAATAGAATTTACAACAAAGATAAAAGAAAAGAACTTACATTTATGTTTACATTTTTCTTCGAAAAAATTTTATCTTCATAGGATAATTTATCAATTATCAATTAAACTATAAATAGTAATCCTTTTACATTTATAAGGTTGCGTCCTATGTACAGTGCGATGCGTGGCAAACGGCTAGACGGTGGATAAAGTTTGCTTCAAACTTGATCTGTTCTCGTCTAGTGACTGCTACGCTCGCACCGTGGTCACCTACTTCTCGTAATAATATCCCAAGATTTTTGTTCTCCCTAATGGAAAATGAAATTTATTCTTTCTTTTTTTTTTATTGTTTTTATTCATATCTTTCTTATCCGCTCTCGTTTTACTCCATGCTGTAAAAATGGACAATGCAATTATGGACATTCAGTAGTAATATATAATGAACTCAGCCAGCGCTCGCTTGCAGCCCCAATTACTTTCCATCGGCCTCGTTTCCTAGCCTTGCTTCGCTAAACTTAAAAACCTGCTTGGTGTGTCTTCTTCTGTGCCTTACAACTTAACAAACAAAAGATCTGCCCGTCTCACTCAAGCAATCAACATACGGGTTGCTCGTTTTCGATGCTCCGGTGATGATGGTTCTCGCCTTCGATCTTCTCATCCAGCGTTTAAACCGTTTTGAACCGTACTTTTATAGTAGTTTTTATTCTTCATTTTTTTTTAAGTGCTTATGGAGTTTTTAAATATTTTTATAAAATTAATTATAAAGTAACTTTAAAGTTTTTTTTAAAAATATGTAAAAAAGTTCCCTTCAACTTGCTTCGGGTGTCGCAAATTTTAGATTTGATGCTTTCGTGTGGTGTGTTTGTTTCATGCTTGCGTTGCCAGATGCATTGCTGTAAATGTATTTGCTCCGATTTTTTTTCTATCGCGAAGTAATTGTTCTGCATTTATCTTGTTGTTGTTTCTGTTGAAGTTTTGTTTGTTTGTTTGTTTTTTTTTGTCTCATTGCTGCTCAAGTATTTATTTGTTACGATTACATTTTATTTTATTATTAGTAATAATCAATAAATTTATTCTGCTGTTATTTCTGCTGCTGGTGGAGGCTGCTGAAGCTGAACTGCTTTCTCTGGAATTTTTTCCTGAAAAAAAAATGTATTGATTAGAAAGAGTAAACATTGAGTTCGAATGTCAAAAAAAAAACGATCGCCACGTTTTTCGTTAGTTTATCATACAAGTAACTTGCATGCAATCTTCTTTATGTATGTAGACGAACATCAGAGAAAGTCTCAAGTGCAAATGACAGTTTCTCTTTGTTTACTTTCTCTTTCGATTATCACGGTCCAACCAGCAATCCTTCCATCAAACACTTCACATAGGATAATGACAAAAAGCATCAACTTTCGATATGCACTGTAGAATTTATTGGAAATTACTGGAATTTGTCGTAATAATTGAAAGAGAAACTGTCATTTGCACTTGGGACATTTTATACTATTCGTCGAGATATATGCAACAAAGTTGCTAAATGTATGTTTCGGCATCAATCAAGAATGGCTGCACGGATTTACTCAATTCTTTTTTATGTTATACGCCACGACTTCCCCTATAATATGGCATATAAATAAGGAAAATGCATTGGGAAAATTGAGAAAATCTAGAAAACTCGACGATTGCTTCACGTGTATCGAGTTGCTTGCCGCCAAATAGCAAAATATGAATGTTAGATCATTCATTGAATCGTTGGGCGCGCAACGAATTGTTTTTTTTTTTAAATTACTGAGCCTACTTGATCCATGTGCTCCACTGTTTCGAACCACATGCTTAATTTTGAGTATGGACACCAAATGAACAGCATACATGTTTCCTAATGCATTTCTAAGATATTCGACATAAAAAATTTCTTCGGATTTTTTTTTTACGCGTATTTTCAAACCTACACGGATTTCCGAGGTAACACGGATTTTCGAAGATACGTGGTTTTTTTCGTGCGGTATTTTACCGCCGCACTTACCGAAAAGCTACTCTAGAAACTATCGACGAAGCAACTCAGTGAAACTGTTCAGAAAATCTGCTCAAAATAACTGCCCGAAAAATTACTCGTAAGAACTGCTTTTAAAAATTGCAGTAAATTGCTCGAGAAAATTACTGGACAAAACTGCTCAAGAGAAGTGTTCGAAAAAAGTTTAATTTAACTGCTGCAAAACTTCAACAATAAATTCAAATTTTTTTAATCCATAAACTACTTTAGGAACTAGTCGGAATATCAAATTGCTAGAGAAACAACTCATAAAAATTGCTAAAAACTGATACAAGAACTACTCGAGAAACTACTTGAACAAACTTTTCAAAAGCCTATTAAATAACTGTTCGAAAAAACTCTTTGACAAACTGCTTGATAAAATTGCTTAAAATTTTCACTTGAAAGAAAGCTAACTGAGAAGCCGCTGAACCGAACTGCTCTAGCAACTAAACGAAATATTTTCGGAAAACTAAGCGGAATTTTTAGTAATATTTTCGGAAAACTAAGCGGAATATAATGGAAATACGGCTCGGAAAATTGAATGAAAAACTACTCAAAAAACTGAAAACACTACTCAAATTGCTGAAAAAACTTGCTAAGCTCCTAAGGAATGTATCGAAAATAAGCTATCCACATACATTTGTGTTGTACGCATGTATTTGTGATGGTTTTTCATGCTCAGATCACAGCATGCTGTGCGTTTGGCTGTCAGCTCTCGTTTGTTCACTTGTTTGTGCGGTTGAAATTCTGCGTTTTCAAAATGTCGCGTATTGAAAAGGAAGTGAAAATTAAGGTTCTGGACACATGGCTAAGTGAGAAGGGTATTACTATGCGACAATTGGCGAAGCGGTTTGGAATTCATCATCAAAAACCCTTCCAGATCCACAATACTTTACTGTCATCGTTGGGGAGGATGTGGGCGAAGCGGGCAGATCGATTTAAGTGGAGAAATTCGGTCGAAAGGTACTGGTATGGCAAGCAATATGTTCCTGTAGTTTGAAGTCAACCATTTTTTACACTACCGGAACTATAAATGCAGAAATCTATCGATCTGAGTATCTCTAGAAGAGATTGCTGCCTTTATATAAGAAGCATAGTACACCTCCACTGTTTTGGCGGGATTAAGCGTCGGCTCACTATGCCAAAACCATTCTCAATTGGCTTGCGGAAAAGGGTATAAATTTCGTTGAGAAAAATATCAATTCACCAAATTGCCCTCAGCTTCGACCCATCGAACGTTACTGGGCAATCTGGTGAAGAGGGTCTTCTAAAAGACTGGTAAGGCAGCTGGGAACATGCAGGAGTTCAAAGAAGTTTGAGCTCAACTGTCCAAAAAATGCGATGCAACACTTGTCCGGAACTTGATGAAGAGCGTTCGATCAAAAGTTCGAAAATTCGTGAAGGAATAACTTAAATTTCATCCGGTTCTCATTATGTTCAAGTTTAACCTCGTACAATAAATGATCAATTTTTAGTTTGAATAAAATATCGTTTTTTATCATAACTTGAAATAAAAATTTGTGGATAGCTTATTTTCGATACACTCCTTAGAACAAACTACTCGTCAAATTACTCGACACAATTTTCGAAAAATACTCGGAAAACTGCTCTAGAACAACCAACTCAAAAAAACTTCAACTGCGAAAAAATTACTTCAATGAATTGTTCAAAAAACTGCTCCTGAGAAACTGCTAGAGAAACAGCTCATGAAAATTGCAAAAAACTCTTCGTAAAAACTGATATAACTGTTCGAAAAAACTCTTTGACAAACTGTTTGAAAAAAAAAATGCTTGCATTCGATTTTTCGCATTATCCGGGCCCAGCACCTTTCATCCCCAACATAGAAAAATCTAGCGCTACTTTTCAGTAAATTCGAGATTCTGAAAGAATTTGTCTAAAAAATATATTTCGCCGTGATACAAATAATAATATGACATACACAAAAAAAATAACTGCTATCTATCTGAATGTTCAAAACAGAAATTATTAGGGATTTTGACAATAGCTGTGTAGTCCTACGTCAACAGTTCGAACAACTCAAAAGAACAATATCTTGTAGTGTTTCAGGCTATGTACATATAACCTATACTCAAATAACACTTCGAATCCTTTGAGTTTCAACTGAAATTTCTGAAAGTTTTGTTATTAATTCAGCAATGACTACCTGTTTAATCGACCGCAACTAGGATAAAGTCGGGTATAAATAAACGGTATAAAAAATAAGTACCTGTTTCATGACAGCTATGATCATTTTCTCCTTTGATGAGTAATATAATATTTTTTTGGTCGCTTTTGAAGTTTTTATAAAACCTTTTTTATGGGCAAATAACTTAGCAAGATTTTAGCTTCACCACTTTGTTTTTAATTCGATCATAAATAAAATATTATTAATCATGAAGACTTTTGTGAGAGGCACACTTATTTCAGGACGATTCGTTATAATTTTTTTTTCTATCTATACATTCACATAGAAATAAAAGCGCTTATTTTTACTCAGAGAATGTCTCAGAGTCGTGAATGAAATCCAATATATTCTTACTAAAATTGAAAATGTTACTTGGGAGCAGAGATGCCATATATTTTCATAAAAAATCTGTATTCTTTGTATAAAAAATCTGTATTAATCTGTATTCACTAATAAAATGAAATTCTTACAACAAAATAATGCTAAAAGATGTTATTCCAATAGATTGTGGTTGTAGGATGGTAGATTCAATCAGTCATTGCAGCGCTCACAAGAATATTTAACGGCGAAGTTTCATAGTTTTTTTATCCACAACAATTGAATTGTAATTCCATATATTTATCTAGTTTGAAATTGGTGACATTATAATTTTACATGGAATTTCAACGCCCAATATGCAACGTAAACTCGGTTCATACAACTCTCAGTTTGACAGTAAAGTTTCATGATGCCATTACTTCCTTGAATAAAGTACTGTCTCTGAGCGTATCTTTTTCCAATAAATCATCTTTTCTGTTAGTTTTCCATTCATTTGGCTTCTCCAATATATGTTTCCACTCAGTCATTGAAAAAAAATTGAATATCAGTTCAAATTGGTTTCAAATTATAATATAAATGGGTTTCACAGATTTTCAAATTAATTTGTGATTTGTCGATTGATAGACTTTTATATCGTCACTGGAATCAAATACTAAAAGATAGCTCAGACAGAAAAGTTAATTCTAATTTAAGTTAATTGTGACATCTGTATAAATCTGTATTAAATTGAGGAAATCTGTATAAAATCTTTACTCTGAATTAAATCTGTATGAGCATGTAAAAATCTGTATAATACAGATAAATCTGTATAAATGGCATCTCTGCCGGGGAGCTGCCTGACAGAAAAATAAAACAGTAGGTGATCGTTGAAAAATTTGCGGTGGCCAATATTTCTGGGTTCGCCTCTGGCGCCAGAAACGCTTAATTCGGCTATGTGAAAAAAAAATATAAAACGGGTACAATGATATAGTTCGTGTATTATAATTATTACACCTTAGTCAAAGTGGATGACGTGTCAGTGAAGAGAGGAATTCAATGGTGACAAAGAAAATTGTTTCTTAGGGGAGACCGGGGCTACTCCGGATACGGGGTTAAACCGAACAGCTTAAATATCTTCTAAACCAGCAATTATTTCGATCCATGTATTAAGATTGAAAACGCGCCTTCATGCGTTGGTTGGATGACGCTGAGTCAATTCAGTTTGGCGTCAATCGTGTTCGTGTCAAAAAGCCTTCCTTTTATTGCTGAATTATTTTTTTTTATTTTTGGGTATATTTTTTAATCTTGTGCATTGTAATGACGGTCTGGTTAGTGTTTTCAAATGTTTGTTTCATGCTGAATCCAGTGATTTTTTAGTGCTTTCGATTACGTGGAAAATAAAATTGTTATTGCCTCTCGAAAATGCATTATTTGTGGTGGACTGAACCTGACAAAAAAAGTGGGGTTCAATCGGATACATAATTTTCGACTTGAAATTCTTAGAATTCTTATTTCCAGCGAGCAGGATTATGCCCACGCAAGACTGAAACCAACAGACAATCCATTCGAACACGTTTTCAATTTCTTTTGCGCTCATTAAGTTATCTTAGGATTTTGCGCCCTACTGTATTCGTTCTTTATTTTTGTGTGAAACTACATAGTCCGGTTTAGTCCCGCGGTTCCTGACTGTTGGATTTTTGGTTGGTCACTTCATCGCAACTTTTTATGGAAACTAATGCATATTTTTCAAAACCACAAGTTGGGAATTGTAACTGAACGTTGAAGCTATAGATAACTTGGGTAAAAACAAAGACATCATATTAACAAGATACCCAGCTCACACATTTCCCGAATAAATTATTGGCAACATTCTTTTTTGCGAGTAGGGTGCCCTCAGGCGAGACCGCATCGAATCTTGTATACACAAGTAGTTGGGAAAAATGTCAAACTAGTGCGCGCGAAGATAGCAGCACTGCGTGCACAAACAAATAAACATGATATGTTGAATACGATGCCGTGCGATGGCGTTGCTAAACTGAAGCTTGGGATGTCCGATACCGAGTCGATACTTTGAAGTATCGATACTTTCATTCGAGAATCGGGTATTTTTTGGTATCGATATTACATCAGAGCGATACTGTTAGTATCGATACTTTAGGTCTCGTAACTTACAGTATCGCAACAGATTGAAGTCAATTCCCATTACTACGGAATATTTTTTTTTTGTTTCAATTATAGAGGCTGTAACCTTAAGGACATTTGCCACTTCGGGTCAGAAAAACTTTGTAATCCTATGTGCGGGGTTGAGAATCGAACCCAGGTGGGCTGAGTAAAAGGCATCGAATAACCCATCACGCTATACCCGTCACCGATGGAACATTTTTTGACGTGAATAACGTTTTTATCGTGAATATTTCCGTGTTTTATTCAACGTATCATCATAATTTTTTTACACGTCATCGGAGATATGATCAGCAATTTGTGATCAAATTTTCAGTAATATAACCACAAATAACTCGAAATTAAAATTTCATATTTGGTAAGTGAAAAAGGAATGATGCTTTTTTTATGCTAGCCTGCGTAGTTTTTTCATTCAGTTCAGATCGGAATCCACGTCAAGAATCCAATTCTAGAGTTCAGTTCTGAAATTTGGTTTCAAAATCCAAGACCAGATTTTATTTTTCATTTTCATAATCCAGATCTAATATTCAGTTCCTCGTCCGGAATCCAGGGCCTAAATTTAACTAAATTTAAGAATTTTATTCTAAGCCTGGTTTATGGATCCGAAATCTGGAACATAGATCAGGATCTTGGTTCTAAACCCAGACTTTGGAGCTAAAATTTGGAAAGAAATTTTTGGACGTGAATATGAATTTTGAAATAGAATTCTGGATTTGGAATTGAGGTTCAGACCAGAATACAATTGCAAAACTCCTATCCAGAACTCAGACTTATAATTCAAGTTCAGAATTCGGAAACTTAGTTCTGAACCATAAGTTCCGGAACTGCAACCCGAAAATCTGGATCAAATTCAGATCTAAAACTCAGTTTTATTTCCAGAATTCTTTTCTAAAATGTTTTCCAGGTTTCAGTTAGAGAATGGTAGTCTAGAATTAGGATCCAAAACTCACTTTTACAATTCTAAAAGTGGCAGACTACTAGATTCAGAGACTAGATTCTGAACTATATTCCGGATCTGGATTATACAACTCAGTTTCGAAGCTAAATTCTTAAACCGATTTTGAAAATTGTCTCGAATTCAGTTACAGATCTCAGCTTCAGTGATCAATTCGACAATTTAGATTAAGAATTCAATTCTTAAACTTAGTTTCAGAATTCAGTCCCAGAGTCGAGAGCTAATTTCAACGACGGTTAGTCCACGTCACACCAATACATGCGAGATTCTGGTGCTTCCGTTCAGTCCGTACTCGGTACCGTCGTAATGGCAATAGGAATTGGCTTTTGGTGTAGTATTAATGTATCGACATAAAGGTTATGACATGAAAATTTTTGAGAAAAAATGTGAAATGTGAATTGATCATGGCTCCAACACAAAGTGGCGTGCGGATAATCTTTGACATGGACCAAAAGTCGCGAATTCATTCGTTTATTTAATTTTGAAATGATTGCTGTGCAAGTATCAATTGATACTAACTGGTATCGATATTTTATTGCCTTTTGATACCTTGTATCGATTCCCAAAATTTCGGTATCCCGATACCTTAGGTATTGATACTTTGCATTCCGAGTACCATCCCTGTATCACACCAAGCTGACAGGGTCTGGTAAAAACCTAGTTGTAATGGATGCTTTTTCCAATTTCCCAAAAGTGTCCGACTTAGCCTCGGTCTCCCCTATTGATAATTCTCATGCACAATGACATGGTGGATTTAAGAAAAAAAAATATCCATGTAGACTGTTATCAATGTTTAGAAGGTTTTTGACGTGAAAACGTCTCACTATGGAGCGCCTTCACGAAATTCGCTCTGTCGGTTATTCGGCGCAAATCGACACAAACCTGAGTTCTTTGTTAACATGAATTACATTCTATTTTGTTTCAAAAATTTAACGTTTTGCAAAGACTGATGAATTGTTTCAGCTTTTAATTCACACTAATAAAATGCATTGCATTGCACCAAATGTGAACTTCAAATTAAGGTTTGAATTAGTTAGTTAGTTGAAAAAATATTTTTTTTAATTTTAGTTTTTCTGATGGTTTTCTAATTTCTGAAAGAGTTTTCGACATCATTTCGGTACAATTAAAATTTTTTTACGATTTGTAGAAAGTGCATGCAAAAATACAAACGCCTTTTATGAAAATCATTTTTGAGTGGAATCTCAACCAATGTAAAGCAAATCTCGGTTGATTTTTCAAAAGGCGACAAGAGCAAAAAATAATTTCTCTTTGTTAACTTTTTTTTCGATTATTGTGACGTGATTATAAAGTATTTCTTGGATTTTACAATTCTGTTTGAAAGTCGTAGGTTTCGGGTATCATATTATACTAAGAGTTGAGTGATAAACGAAAAAACCGCTTGGTAATTAATAGAAGAGAAAGGAAACAAAGAGAAACACCTTCACTTGCTCTTATGGCCTTTTGAAAAATAAACCGAGAGATGGTTTGCCATTCTGAAAACATGTGCAACAAAGTTTCATTTAAATTGAAGAAAATTGATCCTGATGTTGCCACCTTTTCTGCTGTTAGTTTCTGGAATTGCTCTATCTCCTATTGAGCCTTTCCATTGCAATCTTGCTATAAGTCACTTGCCATTGATACCAGAAATCATTTTCAGATATAATAACCAATCATACGTTGTTATAGTTAATATCTGCAAAGATATTCTTTGATACCTCATGTTTAGTGGAAGTATCAGCTTCGAAAGTCTGTAAATAGTTAGTTGAATAGTTTGACTGACTCTGACCATCGAAAATTATTATCAACATTATCGGGCGACCGATACCGATCAAGGTCTACTCACCTCTTTTTTGTGTTCGCCGTCTCCATTCAGGCTCTCGGTGGCGGATGTCTCATGCACGCCATTCTGTCCATTCTCGACCGTGCCATTTTCCGTGGTTCCATTCTCAACGGTTCCGTTCTGCTGCTTTTGGCGGCGACAATCGAAGCAGGATTGCAGGATTTTTATATCGGTTTTCGATATGTACGGTGTTTTTTTTTTCATTGTTGAAAGTAGAGATCGAAGAGGACAGAGATAGAAAAAAAACGAGAGAAAAAAATACCGGTGGTGAGGTGGTGGTGTGCGATTGTGCAATATTTTATGTACATTCATCAGCGCGGCGAGGAACGCTGCGCTACTACGGGGATGAGAGTGTGGCGGCGCTTAACTCTACACACACACAATGTTTGCTATAGGAAGGATGCGAGTGGATGGGTTCTAGGATAGCAGAGCAAAACATGAATGAGCACCACAATATGGTACACAAGAGCCAGTTTGAATGTTGTGTATGTTTCGTTGTTGGCCGACTGAGAGGGATTAGTTTAGTAACAAAGCCGCAACCACTTACTTATATGCTAGCTACTTGTTTTTGGTTTAGTGGAAAGGTAGGAGGATAGTTGGCACAGAATAATTCGCAGCTGTTTGAATTCGATTCAACATATGTAAAGCATTGTTTAGTATTAGTGATTGTTATCGATGGTTACATTCTATTATTACTTTTGATAATTTGGCATTTTTCTTTCTAAATTTTGGTTTAGGGACGTACTCAGGAAAGTGTTAGGATTACTGTTAAGTATACTGTGGGACATCGTAGGCGAGACAAACACAGGGATGGCGCATTTTAAAGGTTAAACTAGGAATTTAGCCGGACTGGTTGTTGGTTACGGGATCACGAACAGCGTTCTGCATTACTACTTGGGCGACGCACGGCAAAACAAATACAAAATCGAACACGAGCGGGTTCTGCACAGGAATGGACAAATTTCCGTTAGTGATCCTATTGGCGTTTACGTTCCGAAACGGTTTAATGTTGTTATGTCGGATCACCTGCGCAGTAGTCTAACAAAACGTAGTTTTTTTGACAATTACACAATCGAATGATCCAATGAATCGAACACTCTACGTACATTTCTATTGATTAGGACTAACATTGGCATTTGGGACACTATTTGTTGGATGATATTACGTTTCGGACACGGGGTCTCTCTTTCAGATGCACAGAGTTGACTGCGAACATAATGAAAAACTAAGGAATCATTAACACTACTGTAAAACACATTCTCAAACAATGTAATGCATCGATTGATATCATTCCTTACTCGGTAACTATAAAATGCTCTTAATATTAACAAAACACCAAAATACGAACATTCGAAATATAATACACAACGCAAATAATTATGCAAGATGTTGAACTCAAAGATAGTAAAAAGGCAGGCGATATTTAAATTGAAAATTCCAAAGACCTTTCGAACAATGTTGTACATGGTTGTATGGTGCAGCAAATGATTCCCTTTGGTAGCAGAGAAAATATCCACAGGAGTTTTGGAAAATAGTAGCAATACAAGAAACATTCGGGGGGAGTTTCCCGGTAGACTTGAAATAATGCATGTCTTGAATATTGTTCCTAAAAATCTTCCTCAGTCGGTGATTAGGAGAAGAAAAAGCAACGTTCCTGTCTAGTTCAAGCGTCTTCTATTTGTTTGTTGCGTATGTTTCATTGCCGTCTACATCTTCTAAGCAGGTCACTTTTTTATAGTATTTTCTAAATCAAACAATTCCGCATTTCGTCTACTCAGAAAACCTATGTATTATTATTTTTTTTTCACTTCAAGCAAGCATTATGTCAAAGACTCTCCCTCCGCCCACACACACACACACACTCACACACAAACACCAAAAACAGGGGCCACCGGTAAATTCACAAATTACCAGACACCTTTGAATAGGACAACCCAAATACACCACACAGCCACTGTAGAGAACAACAGCTGCCCGGGTCAAAACCCATTGAACGTAATGTACAACCAAAGGTAGGAAACGAAACAAATTAGGTGAAAGGAAACAAATATCAGAACGATGTGTTCCTGAGCCTGCGTTCGGTGGTTTCGTGGAGGGGACAAAAATATACAGAACGAGAAACAAAATGAAAACGGTTTAGAAAATGGCTTTGTTACCGAGGAGAGAAAACAAAAATAACACTAATAATTAAAAATTAAAACAAAAACAAACAGCACAACTCCAAACAGATGTGAGACAAAGACTTGCAAACGGCTTGTGAACTGATTTCTGAGAGAGTACTGATTTTGATTGGTTGATTTGCTAAGAAAAGTTATTCACCTTTTTGACCACCAGCTCCGCCGTTTCGGCTGGTTGCTGCTTTTCCGGTACCGCTGCTGCCGGCGTCTCTTCCTGTTCCTTTTGTTCAACGACCTGTTTCTCCTTCTTGCTTGGTTCTTCGACCACCGCCACCTTTTCCACGACTGCCGATGGTTCGACTGCTGCTGGTGCTACTTCCTGAGTTGCCACCGGTTCGGCTGGGATCACTACTTCAGTCACTTCGGCAGCGGGCACGGCAGTCACAGTCTCTTGCTTTTGCTCTACTACTGGCTTTTCTTCCGACACCAACGGGCTAGCTTCCTCCTGAACGGGCTTCGATTCGGTGACAGTGGCTGGTGGTGTGGACTCTGGAGGCGTGGGAAGTTCGGAAGCGGGAGCAGCGGGAAGAGATTGTTCGGTGGCTTCCAACGAGGTCAGTGTGGCCGATGGGGATTCTGGCGGGGGAGGTAAGCTCATGGCGTCACTTTGGGACAGAGTAGGCGGTGATGGAAGCGATTCGAGCGAGTTCTGTGGGAGTGGAGAGGAAATATCGACGGAAAGATTCTGTTCATCGGTCGCTTCACCGGCAGGAGCGGCGGCAGCGATGGTTGGCAGCGGTGAGGGAAGCGAATCTGGCACTGGCTCATCATCGACAGCTGGTGGTGGCGGTGGCGGTAGATCATCTGTGGTGTTGCTTACTTCATCGGCTTCTGGGATCGATTCGGTCACGGGAGCAGGTTCAGCGACCTTTTCCACTGTTTCTTCTACTTTGGCAACTTCAACTGGGGCGGCGACTGGTTCAGCAGCCGGTTCCGGAATCACTGGTGTGGCAGCTACCGCTTCAACAACCGCAACGGGTTCTGGTATCGCCGGTTCATCTGCGACTGACTCTGGAATAGCTGATTCCGCCACAATTGGTTCGGGTACGGCAACTTCTGTAGCGACAGGTTCTACGACGGCTGGTTCGGTTGCAACTGGTTCAACGGCAGCTGGTTCTGGTGCAACGGGTTCTACCACAGGTTCTGCGGCTACGGGAGCCTCTACTTTCGGCTCTGGTACAGCTTCCTCCTTCTTGGGAGACTCGGTAACCGGAGCTGATTCGACTGGGCTTGGCTGTTCGGTAACCGCGACAGCTGCCTCAGTAGCTGGCTGTTCTTTCGGTGATTCTTGAACTGCAGCGTCCGATGCAGTCGCGTCCACTTTGTCGACAGCCTTATCCAAAATTTGATCCACTACTTCGGTTACGACTTCCTTTACTTCAGTTACGTCTGGAGTCGCTTGCACGACTTCAGCGACTTTCTGTACGATGTTTTCCTCTACAACCGGGGCGGCAGGAGTTTCCGCTACAGCCGCTGGAGAAGGAACACTCTCGACTGGTTTGGTTTCAATCTTTTCAACTGCTGGTTCCTCAACGGAAGCTACACTAACCTGTTGATCAGCAACAACCACTGGCTCAACTGGACTAACCTGCTCTTCTTGCTTCTTTTGTTCTTCTACCACAACAACCTGTTCTTCTGCTTTGTCTTGTTTTTTCTCTTCCTGTTCCGGCAAAGGAGTTGGTTCCGGGACTGAATTGAGGGAATCTGGTTCGGGCTCGTTAGTGCCCTGGGACATGGAAGCCTCTACGAATGCCATCACCTGGGAAGGAGGAGGATTAGAGGGCAGAGGAGGTGGAGGCGTGCTATCACCATGATCGGCAACAACCGGTGCAGCAGAAGCGGTCTCAACGGCAACGACTTTGGCAACTTCCGGTGCAACCTCCGTCGCCGCCGCCGCCTCCACTGTCGGTTTGTCGCTCTCTACGGTTACTGGTTTCTCTTGCTCAACAACAATAGTATCGGGTTTGGTTTCGGTTTGAACAGCGGGAGTTTCCGCCGGTGGCACAACGTCCGCCTGGCTCTGTTCTTCGTTTGCTTTGTTTACCTCAACAACGGCTACCGGTTCAGCGACCACTTCCTCAACAACGACCGGCGCCGGTTCCTTCACCGGTTCGGGTACCTTCTCTGGCTCCGGGGCAGCGACAGCGACGGCGGCGACTTCAGCCACAACGGCCGGGACGACAACTTCCTTCTCCGACGATTCACCATTCTGTGCTGGGGCAGTTTCGGTGGCCGGGGTCGTTTCTGCGCTGACGGGGGCTGTTTCTTGGGCAGGTGATGCGACAGCAGCTTCAACGACAGGTTCCTCAACGGCTTTCACGGGGGCAGCAGCGACTTCTGCTTCGGGTTTTGTCTCTTCGGTTGTTGCCGCGGGGGCAGCGGTCACAGCGGCAGCAGTAGCAGCATCTTCAACAGGCTGTAAAAAAAAACAGAACAAAACAAAAAACGAAATTAAGAAAACTGTGTTTCATCTCGCATTGAGCTAGGTCTAGAATATTGTAAAACATTCGATTGTTGGTCACCCACGGAAAAAAATCAAACCGCCAACGACCGACTTGAGTAGGTGGTGGATCGAGCGAAAGTGTGTTTCATTCGTTGTCGTCTCGTTTCTGGCATGGTTCCGTGGAAATTTCTAAAAACCCACGCGCAGAGATTAATAAGGAAGCAAACGGTGCATGGTTTCGAACAAGCAGGAAGTCGCGAATCATATAATCGAGAAAAAGGTACGAAAATGAGCCAAAATGGTACTTGGTTCGAATGAATAAATAATAGCCTCCAATTCCGCCACCATACAAATAAAAATATAACTCTAAAACAGCCACCGCTGTCTCCGACAAGCACAGCCATGGTCCCTGTAGAAGGAGGAGTTAATTCAATTAAGTTAATTTGAATTCAAACTGCATTCCGTTTTATACCGAGATTCGGAAATTTGAGCAAGAATAATCTATCGCCGTATAAGTCAATTCTGCCGACACCAGACCAGTTCCAAGATCAGATTCAACTTCTAAGCTTTTATTCAATTTAAACTAGGGAAGTTGTTTCTAAATTCATGTTATTGAAACGAGAAAATATCGTCGCTCTACAGGAGGTTGAACACTTGGATCAATGAGTCCCGGGACTGATAGATAGATGACGTCACCAACAAAAATTTCCGTATTATAAACTTTTAAAGATACTTGTCAAAATTGCATGACATTCTGATGTTTGGTTCACGAGTTACAGTGATTTAAGAGATGCTAGTCTTAATATTCTCAAAAAAATAGATTCAAAACAAATTTATGTGTTGATTTATCATTACTTTTTAATGGAAAAAACAAAATGCAAGCTCAGCAATGGTTTGCAAGTGCTACGGGGACTCAGATCCTTTAAAAACAACCATTCGTCGTCGGTGGTATACTAAGTTTAAACGTGCTCGTACTAACACTGAAGATGGAGATCGTGAAAAAAGTCAACCAAATTGTTTTTGAAAACCGAACATCAAAAGAGCGTGAGTTAGCTGACATCTGAAAGATATCATATGGCAGTTTCACCTCGTATGCTCACGGTGGAGCAAAAAAGACTACGAAAACCATGGCGAAATTGAACATTTGCAAAGAAAACGAATCAATAAATATAGGAAATCGGTGAGAAAATTCATTTTCTTTCCTATCGTTCACAAGAAAAAATTGATCTGAAATCAAGATTTTCAATAGAGGTTTAGACATTTTCTAATCTCATGCTTATTCCGAGTAAATAACAACGCGGTGAGCGACACTCCAGTGTTCCATGATGGAAAACTACTTTTCAAAATTCTCAAAGTCCAATAAGTCAACCAACAAATTTTTTTGGAGATAACACCACACACTTAAATTGGATTACCGACCTCAGCTGTTCAAATCTCGGTAGGTGATTTTATCGGTAAAATTCACGTTTTATCACTGCGGTACCTTGAGGTACTGCTGTCAACAAATGTTCATTTGTGCTGATATATTAGTAGAATGGAAATATTCGGTAGTTCGGCTGTTCAAAACTCATCAAAAGAGGCAAGAATTACCGAACGAAATTAAGTGTGCAGACCTCGAAGATGCATAACTATTTACAAGTTAAATAGAAATATTGAAAAACACAGAGAAGCAATGTTTTCGAATTTTATTTTTTAAATAATTTTCCAAATTCCTGAAAAAGCATTCAACATTTTTTCCAATGCTTATACTCACATTTAACAATGTGAAGAATGTGAATGCAAAATCATATCTTTTTTTAAAAAACAACATCGAATCAAATTGATTTCTTGATCCGTGAAAAATAAAAGTTCAACCATACTGAAGACGTGTGCAAAGTATCATCCCTATCAGAGTATATGAAGTTTAATGACTTATGAGCCATTTCTGGGATTGCTCCCATGTACCAACACCCAACGAAAGACAGATTTGAAAACGGCAGTTTAAGAAACTGAGCTGTACTAAAAGTACATGGCTCGTAGTGTCACATCGTGACTGACCGAATGGGTGGGTGATCGAGAAAATTAGATGAAAAAAAAAGCGAGAGTAAAAATTTAGGAAACAAAATATACCCAGACACAGAACTGGAAACTGCATGCTGGATACTACATACAAAACTGAAAACTTCATACTGCTTCACTTCGTGAAAGTGATAATTTGAACTGCTCCACAAACACAAACACATTTTCTTTCCTATTGTTCGCCCGGTGAAGACGTTTGAAATTGATTGTATTTCTTTTCGCTTGATCAGTAGCTTGAATAGATGAGAATTCGGAGACAACCTGTCAGGACAGCAAAATTATCATAATTTGAAAACAGATGGAACGGTTTTGGAGTCCTCTAAAAATAAATTAAACATTTAAAATACGGAACAGCATTTTCGTATATTTTCAAAATTTGATATTCTTCATTTAAAATTCATCTAACTAGTCCCAATTCATTTGAATACTGGAATATTTCGATCAGATGGGAACTATTATTAACATCATGCTGAGCAACTGAGTATACAATAAAATTCATTTTAACCCTTAAAGATTAAATTCTCGCTTCGCTATAACTTTGCATGAAACGCCTAAATACGAATACGTATTGAATAATAATTATCATATCACGATAGTTTGGGTCCCGGCTCATTGCTCCATTCCAGGCAATGGAAGAGCCGATATTTTAACCAAACGTGGTGCTATTGAGGGTGAAATTTATGAGAGACCGAATTCTATAGCGCGTCTCGCCAAAGAACACTTGCCAGCTGGCAAGCTTCTTGGGATAGAGATGATCTGGGTCGGTGGATGCACTCAATTATTCCTAAAATATCGTCAAAGGCGTGGCTCAGGGGACTGGATGTGAGTAGAGATTTCAGTCGTGTGATGTCCAAGACTCATGTCCAATCACTACACGTTAGATGCACATCTCTTTGGAATTGGACTTTCCGAGACTAATCATTGTGCTTGTGGCGAAGGCTATCGCGATATTGATCATGTCGTTTGGACATGCGTGGAGTATCGTGATGTCAGATCTCAACTAATAAATTCTTTGCGTACCCTAGGTACTTTATCCAATGTCCCAGTTCGAGACATTCTTGCTTGTCGTGACCTTTCTTACATGAAACTTCTTTATCATTTCATAAAGACAATTGAAGTTTCAATTTGATAATTGACCCTTTTGAGACTTAGTTCTGACTCCTACTGCGTCCATTAGTTCATCCAATAGCAACATTTTAATAAAAATTATGTGCTGAAACAAACTCGAAATAGGTTATGAAATCAACAACAAAATGTATGAAAATTTCAGCTTATTTTATAATTTATAGCAGTTAATCGTTTGGTTCAAATAATATGATATTTAAAAATAAGAGGAATATGTTTTATCAAACTCAAAACCAAAAAATATATTCTGAATTCAACATCGATTGTCATTTTGGCCAAAGAAATGAACGTTTACCTACTGTGCTCGTCGATAAAACTCATTAACTTATAACAGGTATACAAATTTGTTGGCGTCAGAAATCTGCTAAAACAATCAGAGATAACCACAACCAAGATTTGTAGAACATACACGTAAAAGTGGTATTTAGCAAAGAATAGAAAAGAGATGACCGGCTTCGAATTCAATATGTATCAACGAGTGTTTTCTCAGCCCCGTCCCTAAAGGTCCATTGTCTGTGGAAGGCTGGAAAGGCACTTCGTGTTTTTTATCTAAAATATCAGTTTTGATATTACGCGTATTAAAATGGTATTCCTGAAGTGAATAGTTCGCTTAGCGGTTCATGTTGAACCGCTATACGGCACTAGTGGTTTCATTCGAACTGCTATACACTAACGATACGAAGACGAAACGCTAACGAGGGTTTTGGATGTTTGGATGTGAAATGTTTAAAAAATTGAGTGACACAATAATTATTCAGCGGTTTCGGTACCACATGGGCACCAGTTTTTGCTAAGTGCACATAATTGTTTGCTTAGTTTTACGTTTCTTATTCGGCTCATCAGCGAAAAACACTGCTATTGTTACCGTCACTAGGTTTCATTCTTTTGGAACTTAAGCACATTGTTTTGCAAATAGCATTAACTTTACGTTTGCTTAGCGATTTGTGTTGAACCGTTAGGTGGCTTTAGCAGGTCAACATAAACTGCTAATGACAGGATGAGTCGAAGATGAGAAGTAAAAATAAATTAGTTTTAGTTATTGGCAAGATCAGCGAAGTGCTACGGAAATCCCGATGAAAATGGCAAAGAATCAATCAATTAGTACGAGATCCATTTCGTTTTTTTCTTAAAATGTAAACACAAGAAAAAATTCTGATTTTAAATTCGCTGTCGATTTCCATCCCAGTAATAATGTAGAACACATCAATTCATCAATTTAATTACTACTTTCGAAAATTAAGCATTTTTTCGATAGCATTTCATATTTTTTTAAGAGAAAAAAAATAGCAAGGAATTGGCCAGCATGCAGAAGCTCGCATTGCAGATTGCCAAAAGGAATTAATTTGAATTAATTCAAATCGGAATGCCATCGAATCGGCCAACTTTCAACAACAAACCGATTAAATATTCCGATTCTACGACTAAACCAAGATAACTAGGAACAGCAAAATTTTCCATAAACGAAAAAATACGCAGCAAACAGCCGATACAGTAGTTTCGTTGCGGTGACTTATGGTTTATCTATGTAAATGAAAATTCCAGCTTCAAACTCATTCTAAAGCACGGTCCATTATTATGCAGATCAGATATAAATGAATTCCGATTACAGAAGACGACGAATTCTGACAAATTTTTAAACATCGGTTAAATTCAAGTTTGATTTGGAAATGATTTATCAACAGTGCACATATCATCAAACCATCATCTTGTGTACTTATCACTGGAGTTGATGATGTTCACACCACAAATCGGTGAAAATCCTGTAGTGAATCACGAAGGTTTGCAATGATTTGCGATGCGACTTTCACGTTATCTAATCACTAGTCATGCGTTTTCTACGCAACAGATAGTCAGTACTTGTCAGTAAGTAATCCTTCCGCCACTAATTGATTCAGACTTTCGACTTTCCCCCATTAGGTAGAATCAAATGTAGCCGGAAAAAACCTCTAGCTACTACGCACAGAACTAATCCGTTCGTTTCCAGTCACTTGTAAATTGTAAATTCCGTCACCAATGAAAAACTATTAAAATCACCTTCACGGCACCCATTATGTAGCGCACAGTTAAGCAGCAAACCACAAACACGGCGACCACTATAACCACCAAAATCTTGACCAAATGTGTCCGTTCCCTCCGGGGATCGACGTGGGCTTTGCTCAAATGCGATGGTTCCGGAGCTCCAGCAAAGAAAAACAAAACAGCGGCACCACAGACCGCTTCGACAGAATAAAGCTCGGTAGTAATTGATCACGGATCACTCGACGGCTGTACACCGGAAATAAATGCGAAAACTAAACCCAACAGGTCAAACGCTTCTTCCGAAAATGAAAACGGATTTTAGCCGACTTTCTAATTCCACACACGCCTCGTAGCGACTAGTCGCTCCTTCTTCTAAACTCGATAAAGATTTAGCAGAAACTGAACTGGTGCAACACGGTACAAATTAATTTATATGTAGCATCGCGATCGTAGTCGTCGTGTCGCACCAACGACGCCGAAGAACGACGACGGCCTGTTGCGCGGATGCTGTTGTATGTATGGTGCGGCGGCCCACCGCTACCAACAAGAGTGTCTCCCGAATATCATTCCCTGCCCGGTCCACCGCCTGGCCTATCGTGACGACAACGGCATTAGCGTACGGGAATGGGAATTAGCAGAAAAAAAAGCAATAAAACAACTAAATACGCACGCGGGAGACGGGGTCTAGGACATTTGCACAGTCAAGAAACGTATCGGTATCTGGCTAAACTAACAAGCCAGTAAGTAACAAGACAAAAGGAAACAAGAAGAGCGCCCAAGAGAAAAACTCTCTTCTAAGTCGATTGGCATTTTCCTGTTGTGGCCCGATTGTGTTGCTGCCTGACATTCGTCACAGGTGGGGCCGGTGCGACGTGTGTGAGAGAAAGAGTGAGAGAGACAGACAGGAACTTGCTATGCTATTTATGGTGGGAGACACTTACACTCCTACCCTGTTTGGAATTGGATGAGTGGTTTCAAATCTTCCCAATGGTAGCAACTTGGTGTGTGCAGCCGCACGTCGTCCCATCATATCATACCTAGGTAGGATCGGTCCCGTCTTCTGTGTAGGATTGTCTGCCTATTGCGAGTGATTATTAGGAAACGCATTCGAAAGCACATGATCACCGGGTGACGCAGTATCCCGATATCAACAGTTCGGCGTAGAACTAATGGCAAACTGCACAATCGGGAATAAGAGTGTCAAAATAGAAAGCATTATATTTGCGTCAGTTGGCGATGATAGGAAACATTATATGCGGCCTTGCTGTTGTCGCTATCTATCCTACTTAACTGGTGAAAAGCATTTTTTTTCTTCGGAATTTCCATGTGATCTACACTTGTCAACGTAAGCAACCCCAAACCGTTTTAAAAATATACACACTAAAGAGATGCAGAGGCCTTCCTGCTTCGTTATCACATGATCACGCCGCAGCAGCAGTTTAGAGTAAGGATTTTACGCAAGTCACAGCACATATCATCATTCGGACACTGATTTACAGCAGTTGGACCAGTATTTTTTGCTGAAGCTAAACACTTGTGAATTCGAAGAAAACCATATCCAATATTATATCGATAATTTCGTATTTCGACACAGAATTTGGTAGGAAAAAGTTAAAAAAAAATCATGGTATTAAAATTAGCATAAGTTTAATATAAATAAGTAAAACAAAAGGTTAATTTGTATATTCGAATATATTAAGGAAAAGGCCTATCGATACTTGAAAAGCTTTTTTTATCAACCTAGTGTGTAATGATACCTTTCTCGCAGGGTGGCAAGTGAATTGCCGATTTTAATTTCCCGGTTTTCCCGGTGCGCGAGATGAAAAATTCCCGGATTTTAGAACAGGCTCAAATCGTCTATGATCAGTATTTTTTTGGAATATTTCTAGAAATCCCACACCCAAAAGAACATCGAGAGTTGAGAAATAAAGTATTTTTTGGGTATCTCGATTTAGAAATAGGAAATATTCATTATGCCAAGTGCACACAACAATGGGAAGAAGTCGTTCAAATTGCCTTCGGTTTAGCGGTTCAAATTGAACTATTAGGCGGAGATGGCGGTTCAATTTGAACTGCTTTAAGCACTGATGAACCGAAGGCGAAACGCAAAGAAATCGAGACAAGAAACATAGCTGGCTAGCGGATATAATAAAAGTGATAAGTCTTGCATTTCAAGAAGGAATACAGAATTAACATTCTCGCATTTTAAGAATTAAATTTAAAGTCTTATAATTATCAGGTGTACAATTTTGCTTCCGCCGTTTTCCGATAGGTGGCTGTACCGGCTGAGGCTGGTTAAAATACATAGATGATAATGCCTTTAAGGTGAGTGTGTACAGTGCCTAACGAATTGTCATCGCCGTTTCAGTGACAGTTGTTCTTGTTTTCGAATTATTCACGCTCCAAAATGTCTGTTTATGTGCCCAATTCCCGCTATTCGCGGGAAATTTTACTTTTCTGTTACAATTCGAAAAAAAAATGCAACTGAAGTGCATCGAATGCTTTCAGAAACTTACGGTGATGCTACTCTAAATAAAGAACGTGTCGGGAGTGGTTTCAACG
The DNA here is from genome assembly GCF_030247185.1 of Malaya genurostris. NCBI lineage: Eukaryota > Metazoa > Arthropoda > Insecta > Diptera > Culicidae > Malaya > Malaya genurostris. Next base: position 292,848,976 of record NC_080571.1, read on the forward strand.
TTTCAAAAATGGTGATTTCGATGTCGAAGGCAAACATAATGGTGGGAGAGGAAAAACCTTCAAAGATGAATAACAATTTACTACGAGCTCTTAAAACCGGGTGAAACCATCACAGAAGATCGCTACCGAACTCAACTGATGCGCCTTAGTCGCACGCTAAAAGAAAAGCGGCCACAGTATCAAGAGCGACATGGCAATGTCATCCTCCAACGTGGTCAAAAAGTACCTGGAAACGCTGAAATGGGTAGTCTTTCCCCTACCGCCGTATTCCCCAGATGTGGCCCCTTCTGACTTCCACCTATTCCGTTCGATGGCACACGGCTTGGCAGATCAACATTTTCAATCATTCGAAGAGTTGCAAAAATGGATTGCTTCATGGATAGCGTCAAATGAGGACTCCTTTTTTCGAACCGGGATCCGAAAATTGCCGGAAAGATAGGAGAAGGTGATCGCTAGCGACGGACAATACTTTGAATAATACATCTGTAAGCACTTTTTCGCAATAAAGCTTTAAATTTTGAAAAAAATAAACGGCAAAAACAAAGTTGTACACCTCATAGTTTCGATTTCTTCGCGTTTCACCTTCGGCTTAGCGGTTCAAATTGCACTGTTAGGCGGAGATGGCGGTTCAATTTGAGCTGCTTTAAGCACTGATGAGCCGAAGGCGAAACGCGAAGAAATCGAGACAAGAAACATAGTCTTGTTAAGGCTTTCTGCAAAATTAGTAGTTCTTAGGGCTCTTAGGATTCAAACTAGGACTGTATTCTAGAGATGGGTAAAACCGTTCATTACAAAGAATCGCTCAAAACCTAATAGTTCTACCGAAAGAATTAGTTCTATTGAACCGTTCTTTCGTTCTTCTTTTTTAATCATCATTTATTTTATCCCGGTTTTAACCTTTTTGGTTTCGTTCTTCTGAAACTTTGCATGTTTCTTCGAAAATAATATGAGAGCTACAGATTACAGATTCAATAATAGTGAGTACTTTTTGCATGTATTTCCACCAACGATCATTCTCTTTTTATACGTTATCAAAGGTCACGAATGTGTGTAACTTCTAGCAGATTCCTCATACCAGAAAACATTCCGAAAAACGCAACTAACTTGTATACATCCTCTAAGAATTCGATTTTTTTTTCATTTCTATATAGAAAACTATCATTCTTAAATAAAGAACTAGAATTCACTCAATCTTCGAGGAGAAATAAATCGTTGAACTGATTGCCCATCTCTAGTGTGTTCCAATACTATATTAGCCTAGTATACGCAGAAAGAAAAGATGAAACTTACACGACATTTAAATCGATAGTACTATGAAATAGCCATCGGTTGGAACGAAAATCTGATTTGAAACCATGATTGATGTAATATTACATCAAGATTTGTTTAGTTTTTCATCGAACAAGACTGTTTATTTACAAACCGCTTAGTTTTGTAATGTAACTTTCCATTCCGTTGCCTGCTCCAAATATGTGCATGAAAATAAATGTAAATTCACAAAATATTTTTATCTGTGTAGTCTAAAACAAGTATACCTAAGGTAAAAAATGAACAAGAAACAATTCTCCTCCCGATTCCATCTAACAACATATACTATATGCTTTCAAAATTGAATGTTGGCGAAACAGAACAAAATCCTTCTAAAATTCCTAAAATGGACTCTTGTCGCTCTGTAAAAACAACAACAATCTATGCCTCTAGTGACTGAGATGATCTAAGTTTGATTCTTCGTCGACATCAACACCCGCATTCTTGCGTGAATCTTACTATGAAATTCAAAGGTAATGATGATTAATATAAATTAAACATCCACTGAACAAATCAAACCTCTCACATTCTCATATATAAATGTGTGGTATTCTTCAAAATATTTATTTTGATTCGTGAAAAACAGCCGTCTACTGACAATGACTACCGATTGAAACAGTTTTGAGGCTAGTTTAAAAATTATTTGTCGTCTTATTTTCGAAGTTTCCGGAATCGGAAACCTAGAACCAGCATAGACGAAATCGGTTTGTTTGGTTGTCTATTGACCGATTGAAATAGTTTCGAGGCCAGTTTAGAATTTTTTTTTACGCGTTTTGCTTCGCCTCTTTACGTGACGGTATGAGACCTTTCATTTGAACCTAAGTTGGTTGAAATCGATTATGCCATTTCTGAGAAAAGTGAGAAAGTAATTTGAAATAAGGTTTTATCACTGATCAAAGACTACAGACTTCTTGGCGATAAGTTTTGACACTTTTTTCCAATCTTTTTCGAACTGTTGAATGGTTTCGGCTGCCGAGACATGTTTCCTAAGATGTGCCTTTGTTAATGCCCAAAATTCCTCAATTGGTCGAAGTTGTGGGCAATTTGGTGGATTCATGTCTTTTGGGACGAAAGTGACATTTTTGTAGTATACCGTTGATTTCGAGTAGTGGCAAGAAGCAAGATCTCGCCAGAAGACAACAGGATCCTTGTGGCTTCGAATCATGGGTAGAAGTCGTTTTCGTAAACATTCCTTGATGTATATTTCGCTGTTCATAGAAGCAGTGGTGATGACGGGTTTCGAAATCTTACCGCAGCCACAAATTGCTTGCCAGACCATAGCTTTCTTACCAAAATTTTCGACTTCAATCGATGTGTCGGGCTGGTTTAACACTTGCCCTCCTCGCACCGTATAATATTGTGGTCCCGGCAAGGATTTGTAATCGAGTTTCACGTAGGTTTCGTAGTCCATGATTATACAGTTCAAATTTCCAGCAAGAATCGTATTGTACAGCTTTCGAACCCTCGGCCTGATCGATGCTTCTTGTTTCGGACTACGTTTTGGTTGTTTCTGCTTCTTATAGGTTCGAAAATTCAAACGTTCTTTAGCACGAAGAACTTTGACTTCGAAGTGACCACTTTTTTGGCCACATCCCACTCCTTCAGTATACGTTTATCCAACTGAGGGTTAGCAGGACCTTTTTTTCGACCCGTTTTCGGTTTATCCTCAAAGGTGTTATCCTCACCGAACTTCCTGATTGTATTTGCTATCTTTCTCAGTGACAGTCCGCGTTCTGTGCACCATTTGTACACAATTTTTCAACGTTGTTCAGCTGAAAGTCCACGCATTTCGAAACAAACTAATGAAAACGAATAAACAACTGCACAAGTGGTTAGAGAAGAGTGTAAACAACAGGACGCAGCCATGAAAATTGACAGATTCTGAACCATTGCGAAGTGGCAGCGGTTTTTTGTTGCGTCCATACTTCCTGGGACAGTCTTTAGGTACCCCAAATGCACACTGACGGACGATTGGACTTTATGTTTGCTCAGTTCGAATATTAACTGATAAGTTGAGTTGAGGTTTTTGATTTTGCAAGCGATTTTCAGCTGGGGACAAAAAAAACTTGTGGCGTTCAAATGAGACCCCGAGGTCGGAGCTCTACCAAGATGATTACCAGAAAAACGTACTCTAATTTCCAATTATTTAATAACACTAGCTTTCATTCAATTCTGTTCACATGTCACAAAGCTGAAAAGAAAATGGTAAAACGACGCAATTGTTGACGGTTTCAAAAGTTCGATTCCTTTGTAGAAAGGGAATAGACGTTCGAATTAATAGCATTTCTAATCGAGTAACTGGTAGTACGATTCCTATTTCAAGACGCGAGTGAAATGTTTATTGGTCCACAATTCCGCAAAGTTTCAACATCATAAGGAGGAGAAAGTATGAACTGCGTCAATATGTTTCGATGCATAAAAAATGCATCTAACTGGACATTGCAAACATTCACACCATCAAAGGCGACATAAAATTAAACTGTTTTTCCTTGTGACTTGAAACTCATCGAGCACAAGTATTCTGTCTAGGTCCATAAATTCATTAGCATTAGCTAGCGAATCATATTAAAACGTTCACCCACACGATCTGTGCTCTACTCTACAAGACAACTCCGAAGCCTATGCGAACAAGCCCTCGGGACGAACGGGATCAGGTCGATTATATTTCTAGACGAAGGAAAACAAATCAATTCCCACATGCGCACTCGAGGAATGTTAGCAACTCGCCTCGTAACAAATCAACCAACCGATCATTCGCTGGCTGAGAGGATAGCGCTCGAGGTACGGTTCGACAACCATCGCACAATCTTTCTTTTCCTGTTTGCAATCTTTGCATTTGCGGACGCAATCGGAACAACTTCCTACCTGGTTTTGGTTACCTGAATTGATTGAGAGTAGTCTCGTGCGCGGAGGCGAGCCCCGCTTTGACTCCAGCGCCGAAGCCGGAGGATGCATAAGAGCGCACTCTTAATTGCTCTCACAAGTCACGGGATCGCAATGTTGAATGGCGAGCTGGGACCGTTTCTCAAAAAAAAAATCCAATGTGATTTTAGGTCGACCTTTCTCCCGGGTCCAATCGGATGGCAATCACCACACTGTACACTTCTGGTTAGCCTGTAAACTCGACTACCGCAGGTTATGAAGGCAGGACAGACTGGAAGCGTGGGCGAAAACTGCAGCAATGGCGCGGCGTTGGCCGGTTTGCACTGTACCTTGGATGGGACCCGTTCTACCGGACGGACACACGAACAGTGGTGTTTGATTGTTGGGCATAAAAATACCGGCAGTTTGCTCCATCCGAAGTATGCTTCTTGGGTAGCTAACTGAAGTTTTCCTTTTTTTTATTTCGTGGTCGTTTCAGTACAGTGAAAACTTATGGGTAATGACAGGATTAACACAAGATTGACGGTAGAAACGGAGCAACTGGTCCCGAAGTCGCGAATATTTACTTATTTTTAAATGAAAAGGTTAACCTAAGTTTTAGAAAATTGAAAGTAATTTTCTGCTCCATCTCTGTGAGATTTTGTGAAGGGCACCTCTGTCCTTCATGCCCTTTGGAAGGGATCAACTATTTTACGATTTTGGTAACTCTACTAAAGCTTTGAATTGTCACGTATTTTCAATGAATTAATCCTATCCAACAGGCTCATATTCGTATTTTTTTTGTTGTCTCATTCGTAAATGATCGCATCCAAAACAATCGAAGACAGGCGTCGCATTTTAGTCTCTCATCGAAACAGAAGAGAGTATCAATGCCAACGTCACTCATTCCCATACGACAAGATGAAATCAAAATAACGTCTCCTGAGACATTCGGTCGAACTTCAATTATCATTCTTTCTTCGATATATTGCAAATCTGTGAAGCTTGGCTATAAAAAGTGTCTAAAATATGATAAATCGAAGTTTTTCGACATCCCAGAATCTCTTTGGAAACCATAACTGCAATAGATGCGAGCACCAACAGGTAAAAATCATGGCGAATCGTTGTCTATCAATTTCGATTATCGATGTTTCGGTTGAATATCGATACTGAACTGTATACGGTTTTCACTAAAAATCGAAATTGGCTGAAAGATTATTCGAATTCTGAAAATACTATTCCGCTACAAGCGGATCTGAGAGTTACATTTAGTTTTCGTCTATGAAAATGACTTTTATAAGCTCTGATTATAAGATTTATTTCGCCTTGGTTGTAACATTAATAGAAGTTTTACGGAATGAAAGCTTCTTATAGCTCGCAACCCGATGATCGCATGAAAGTGGGTCTTAATTATCGCAAGCAGTTGCTGCGAAATACAAGGGGAAATCGAAGCAGTTCGTAAGCAAGTGGGTGAATCGCTATAATGAGGTCGGTAATGTTGATGGTTTTCCTGATCGCGTGTCCAATTCAAGTGGAAAATCTGAAAACAGATTCTCACAGTGTTTTCTAAGGATCAACCTTTGACGAACGTCGACAATGCCGCAAAAATTAACAAAATCTTTCGACAAACTTTTGTACCATCTGCCAAACAGTAGTTCATCAGAAAAAAAATTCACTATTTTCTTATAGTAAAACATTTCAAGAATATTCTGTGAAATTTTCAAGCCTATTTGAACGAAACTCTGGAAGCTATGGTCCTTTATCTATGGATATCTCATTCAGAGAAGAAGCAAGAGCTCGTCGCACAGGTCCAAGATTTCTACTTCGATTGACTTCAGAACTTGACAAAACATTCTTGAAATGTTTCGTTATAACAAATTATGAAAGAAAAATATGATTTTATGAAAATGTTAGACCCTACGGGCTCCATAGAGTAATAAATTGTTTTCATTGATTTCATAGACAAAAAACCCTTCTTAATCCACCTAGTGGTGTGATAATGCCTTTCTCTTTCTTCGAAGCAGTCTCATGAATTTTTTATCATTTTATGAAATAGTTTCTGACAATAACACATGGATCAATAAGTCCCGAGACTAACAATGGAACAATGTTTTATCAAAACACGAAACTCGGTTTTTTCATTTTTTAAACAAACTACAAAACGACTTTACTCCAACCTCGATAACTCAGCTGTTTCTGGTCGGATCGACCTAAAATTTTGACCCGTTTCAAGCAAATGTTAGTACTCTAGAAAGACGTGGTTACTGGTTTACTACGAGCGCCATCTCTGCTTTAGTCTCGGAACTTATTGATCCATGTGTTAATTTTGGCTCATTTTTGACACCAATTAATTCAGATTGATTCGAGTGGTTCACAAAAGCATGCTTCAGTGTTTATGTCACATACTCGGTATCGTTTTCCAATCAAGCGCTTTTTGGCATTTACGTTGCCTATTTATATGAGAAGAGTGATGCTAATAAAAAAACCCTTCTTAGTCCACTTAGTGGAATTTTCATAGATCTTGATTTAGTGTCATCTCGAAAATTTTTTTTTTAAATCGACTTTTTGGGACTTTGAGAAAATATCAAAATTTTTCAAAGTCCCAGAAAATTGATTTTTTTAAACAAAATTTGTTTTGCGATGACACTAAATCTCGACGTTTCATACAGTTTTGAGACTTTTGGTAAAAGTGGTAAAAATCAACGTGTTTTGTCGGTTACTCCACTTATACCATTATATCTCCGGAGCCAAAAGTCACAGCCATTTGGTCTTCGAACTTGATTAATGGTCCGATAGTAGCTTTCAAACGAGCCTTAGTTTGTTAAAATCGGTTGAGCCATCTCCGAGAATCTTGCACGGTAAAAACACAACGCATTTTGTCAGTTATGTCATTTATACCATAATACCTCCTAAACCAAAAGTCACAGCCATTTTATCTTCAAACTTGATCAATGACCTAACAATAGCTTTCAAACGGGACTAGACTTGTTAAAATCGGTTCAGCCATATCCGAGAAACTTGCGCGGTAAAAAAACAACACGTTTTGTCGTTACGTCATTTATACCATCATATCTCCGGAACCAAAAGTCACAGCCATTTGATCTTCGAACTTAATCAATGGCTCGACAGTAGCTTTCAAACGAGCCTAAGTGTGTTAAAATAGGTTTAGCCATTTCTGAGAAAATTGAGCGGAAAAAATATCTTCTAAAAGTGCACACACACATACACACACACACACACACACACACACACACACACACACACACACACACACACACACACACACACACACACACACACACACACACACACACACACACACACATACAAACACACACTCACACACTCACACACTCACGTTTTTTTGCACTAATTTTTCTCGGAGATGGCTGAACCGATTTTCACAAACTTAGATTCAAATGAAAGGTCCTGTGGTTCCATGCGTAATACCTGAATTTCATGCGGATCCGACTTCCGGATCCGGAAATATAGGGTAAAGTGTGTTAAAAATTGTATACCATCACTTAAAATGTGGAAAAACCTTAAAAAAAATTCTAAATCGACCTCAAATCTTTTCCAATTGATAGTTTTTATCAGTAGACGGTCAAACAAACCTATTTCGGTTATTCTTTAAAGAATCGAAGAAAATTATTTTGAAGAATACCACAGTATTATATATGATAGTATGATTGATATGAGAAAGGCATCATTACACCACTAGGTGGATTAAAACAGGTTTTTTTTTATACCAGAATCAAAACCAATCTCAATTAGTTTCCATCGTGAGTCAGTCGTGGTGAAATCAGGCGTAATGTGTTATACGTCCTTTAGTTGTGCGAATTTCTAATATTATTATTATTATGTTGCTTTATTTACCCTCGGTTTTAAACTTACGGTCATTCGCCGAGGTTAGCAGTGATAATAACATGATATCAAATTCAATATACTGATGGTAGAACACCTAAACCTAACTATTTCCTAGCAGGATAGTAAACTAACGAAACGCAACCAATTTGCGTCTGTATAGAAGAATAGTTAAGCAGACTTTTAATCCCACCCAATCTGGAAACAGTCAGTATGTGTTCCGAAATTTTTCGGGCACACTGACAAACGACGGGTGGACCACTGCAACCATTCCGGTCTTCTCTTTCTCCATGTTGTGTCACCTTATTCTATGGCGCCGGGCAGCTGATCTCGTCATTACGTAAATGTTGATTATTTTCGCAGTATTTCGAAACACGTAAATTTTCCCAACCCTGATCACCGCCACCGAATCTCGCCGACTGGATTGTCATTTGAAGGTGTGACAAAATAAGCGGAGTTACCGCGTGATTTTCATATTCGTGTTTTTTTTTTGTTTCCTTATTTGTTGTTTTGTTCACGCACCAAAACGAGTTTAAGCGACAACGATCCGGTTTGCATTTTTCGAAAATAAAATTATGTAACATATTTTGTTTGAAAAAAAAAATGATCAAATATTTTATGAAAACCAAATAAACAATCCAAAGTGAATAACATCATCATCAATCCAGCCAAAAAGTTATCATGACGTACGAAAACAACTCCGACAAGGTCCGCTGCTGTCAGACACTTTGTAATACGAAACTAAAAACTACAATAATATTCATCAACCTTCTTGCCTGCCAACCACGAAAATTTGTTCTCAAAGCAAATATTATAAACAAATTTATGCTGATTGTGCGGTCGACGACGCTATCGAGTGGGAAGCGCGTCGTATCCTCGATCGTCGTTCGATTCCCCTCGTGTTTGCTTTGTTCGCTGCTTCGAGATCCTCCGTCCGCCCGGGTGGCGACGTTCTAATTTTGCACATTTTTATCCGCCGGGGGCGAGCCCCACAAACGTAACCCAATAACGTTGCGTTTTGATTAGTGAATCATGTTACCCCGACCACGATTCGACCTCTCTTCCCAGTGTCATCCAGGTATTCCGGTTTTGTTTTCCTTTCTCTCTCTCCCTCTCATGTTTTCAATCATGCGTGAACGAACGGAGGAAAAAAAAAGAATGCCGATGTTGAGGGCCCATGTTACTACATGCGGGTAAACGCGATACAATTCTGATTGTTCCACGTGTGAAGCTAAGTTGAGTGATCTGTGATCGTCCCCCCTTTCCTTTCCACTGGCGCAATTTATTTCCAGACGAATATCGCGTATCAGCTGCATTTTATCCTCGCTTCAGCAAACATGGCCATCAATTTACTGCGCCGCAAAAAATTCGTTTTGGAATGTGAGGATTATATATTCCACTTCCTGATATGTGATAATGTGTTGACGGCCTCGTCGAAACGTTTCTTTCAAAATAAAACATCGACCCGTTTGACGTTCCCTGGGACTTGGGACTGTGATTCCATTTTTGAATCAGCAAGAAAATGCACAGTTCCCAAACTTGAATTCCGAAAAAATACTCTTTACTCAATGGTGCCGTAACGGTTTAAGTATGTTCGATTTTAGTTAATTTTTTTTATCTTTACTTTGCGGATTCGCAGCCGACCTTGCGCAACGCAATGTTGACGTTCGAGATAACAATAACTTTTTGCGGAGATAACTGCGGCTTGGTTGGCCGGCGCCAAACGATGAGCAATTTTGAAAGCATTCGTATTCTTGTTGTGACACTTTCGGTTGAGATAAAGGCCAAAAATTAAAGACAAAATTCGGAGATATATTTAGAATTTTCACATGATATCTCATAATACCGAAAGGCATAGGCATTGACGTAAGCAATATCTCATTTGTTTGACATCAGATTCGAAACGAATGTTACGCAATCGAAACGATATGCCTTTTTCTGCCAACTATTTTTCTTTCCAGTTTCTAGAATAAAACTTAGAGTTAGCTCTTGAATTTGAATATTGGGATCCATATGAATGCTTTCTAGTACCAGAAGAAGCTTTTTCTGTTCTAGAATAGCCAACAGTCAGTTTCATTTCGTACATATTCAAATTAAAAGTAAGACTTTAAATTTAAAATGAACAGTCAGAAGTGTGATTCATTCGACATTTCGGAGGCCACGAGTAGCACTTCAAATGTTTCCCAATCATACCAATGGATCAGCCCAGCCTTAAGGCAAAGTAAGTATCAAACGGATTCGAAAAATGGAGTTCGTGTGGGTTGGACAATATAATTCGCTTATTCAATTTATTTAACAAATACAATTGAGCTGCCAAATTGGCGAGTGAACGTAAATCGATTGTTTGAGATAAGTTTGGAATCCGAAGAAAAAATCTTTCCGAACAGTTAGTAACCTCTTCTGAGGACAATCCGTTGAAAATATTGCTAGTTTGTAGTTCCAGCAACTACAATAGTTCAACTGCTCTGGACTTGGCTACAGATTGCTTGTCAAATAAGATTTTTTTTATTGTTGAAACATAAATTTGTCCTAAATGGTTTTTGCAGTACGTTTCATTACCCAAAACGACGCAATCGTATTCCGTTAGTAAATTGCTCTGTCCCAGATATTGCGTGCCGTTGATAACTATTGCGAGTTTCGTTTGAAAAGATCAATCATTTTTGAAAGATTCCATCAAACAACTGCCTTTGCATCAGGGCCACTTTTATAGAAGAGCAGTGGGGACACGTGCCCCGGACCCTTGACTAGACCAACCAGAACCAGAAGTAATCGTAATTTGAGCTTCGAACTAGACCAATAATCCAATGGAAGCAATCAAATGAGCCTAAACTTGTTGAAATCGACTCAGCCATCTCCGAGAAAAGTGAGCAGTAATAGGAAAGTGCGTTTTTTTTCGGATACGTCACTTATATCACTATATCTTCAAAACCAGAAGTGTCTTTCATTTAAACTTCGAATTTGATCAATGACCTTATAGTAGCTTTAGAACATACCACAACTTGTTAAAATCGGTTTAGCTAACTCCACAAAAATTGAGCGTTAAGAAAAATTGCATTTTGTCGGTTATGCCACTTATACCATTATATCTCCGGAACTAGGAGTGATAGGCCATTTGATCTTCGAACTTGATCAATGACCCAATAGTAGCTTTACGCCTAAGCATATTGAAATTGGTTTAGCCATCTTCGAGAAAATTGAGCGGTAAAATAACGAGTGTTTTGTGGGTTGTGTCACTTATACCATGATGACTCTGGAACCAGAAGCAATAACCATTTTGTCATCAAACATGATCAATGACTCAACAGGAGCCTTCACGCCTAAGGTTGTTGAAATTGGTTTATCTATCTCCGAGAAAATTGAGCGGTGAAAAACCGGCGTTTTGTCGGTTACTTCACATATACCATTATATTTCCGGAAGTGATTTATGATCTTCGAACTTGATCAATGACCTAGCTATCAAACAAGTCAAAGTTTGTTGAAACCGGTTTCAGCCATTTCCGAGAAAATTGAATGGTAAGTAACATCTTTGAAAGGTGCACACACGTACATACAGACATTTTCCAATCTCGTCGAGCTGAGTCGAATGGTATATAATACAAGGGGTCTCCGGAGCTCCGATCAAAAGTCTGGGTTTCCAGTAATTGTAATAACCTTTCTATAGAGAAAGACAAAATGCATGAAATATGTTATGTAAAATATTAACTTAACTTTTAACTGAAAGTATTTTAATTAATTTTTAACTGAAAGCATTTTGTTTTTCCGAAAAAAAATCATGTAATCGAATATTTATACATATATACATCTTTGAAAGGTGCACACACGTACATACAGACATTTTCCAATCTCGTCGAGCTGAGTCGAATGGTATATAATACAAGGGGTCTCCGGAGCTCCGATCAAAAGTCTGGGTTTCCAGTAATTGTAATAACCTTTCTATAGAGAAAGACAAAATGCATGAAATATGTTATGTAAAATATTAACTTAACTTTTAACTGAAAGTATTTTAATTAATTTTTAACTGAAAGCATTTTGTTTTTCCGAAAAAAAATCATGTAATCGAATATTTATAAAATCCACGATTCAAAAGTGGGTATTGTCCTCGGCCTCTTAGAGCTAAGCTAGTGTGCCTTATTAAATATATCATTGACAAAACAGTGTGTATGTGCTAAATGAGATTTTTTTATTTGATCCGATGACTCATTATTTCGTAGCGGCTTAATTGAGCTGCAAGTGTAACTTAGCAGAGTTTACGTCGCATTGAAATGAACTTCACAGTCTCTGACTGTAATTCGCATTCGACTAGCAAGGGCAACTGTATGAATTTATATGTTTCCATCATCTATAAAACATGTGCTTTCGTGGTTCAATCAGTTAAAGAACCTACCTTGAGATCTAATGATTCTCGGTTCAAGTCGCGATTGCCACCGATTTTTTACTGTTTTATTCCATTGGATTTCACACCATGGAATTTTTAAATCTTACAATTTTACATGATTTTGCACGTAAATTTATGTAAGCGGCGGGCCTTTTTTAGGCGTAGTTGTAGAACCACAAGATTTTATTGGAAAGTGTATGTATTTGACTGAACTGAATAAATTTTTAAATTAAAAACGTGATTAATCCACCTAGCAGTGAGTGAGTTTTTTTATCAATCCGCATGTGTTTTTTGCATGGATATTTTTCGGTGTTTTAGTTTTCATGACATTTTTTAATTATCGTCGTTTTAAACGGCAAATTGAGATTTTAATCACTAATGTAATGTCGAAACTACAAATCGTATCGAATTTCAATCTTAACGTGTGACAATCGATTGAACATTCCATGAGATGTCGAAGTAAGTTCCACTTGAGAGTTTTTCGTCATTATTTATGGTACTTTCAGAGCCGGTATTCAATAACTAGCATAACCCAAAATGATTCGTATGGCCATAAATTAATACGCCAAACAATTTACATCTTCTATATCGGAATGAATTTTAAGAACTCATCATCCTGTAATTGCAGAATCGGATAAAATTCACCAATTTTGTATGGGACCATAAGTTCTTTAATTTGAATTTTTGTTTTTGAAGTTCGATTTGGCCTTTTTGAGAAAATGATTGAGCTTTGAGAAACGATTCGACACTGGAAGCGGAATTCTAAAATCGGTGTAGCCGAAATCAGTTAAATTCACCCGAAGAGTGTGTAAACATCTTTGAGAAATTGTAGTTCGAATTGAATTTTTGGCTATCTTCCTAATCGAAAACTGAATACCGCTTAAACTGAAATAAATTTATTTGGTTATCGACTATCCAAATTTGAAACCCGATAAACCTGATTAATTTATTTGAAATGGACATTTATATACTAATCACCCTGTATCTCCTAAACCGGAAGTCGGATCTGACTAAAAAGTAAGTTGTTTTATAGGATATTAAGACCTCTCATTTGAATCATACATGGAATTCGACAAAATTGAGTGAAATTATTTGTCACTCACGCATTTGCTGATCTCGACTATCTGAGTCGAATGGTATATGAGAGTTATGTTCTTCCAGCATTTATTAACTGCAAGTAGTTTAAATCATAATGATTATGGAATTAGTTTCAAATTGAAAATGTTGCCATCATCTGGTTTACATGTCATACTCGAACGATTATGTTGCCAAAAACGAACCGTGCTAAAATTGGTCCGAGGCAAAATGCCATGAAAAAATATGTTGTACACAGTGTTTTTTGTACTTAGAAACAATTGTATGTAACTGTATAAAAAATCGTGTTTCATTTGGCTCCGAAACAGCGCTTTATCGTCAAACGCGTAAAACTCCTAATACTGACTGTCACTTACACAAAAATATCGATATCTTTGTTAAAAATTGACATTTCGACAAACTATGGCTTGTTGGATAGCTAACACACACACACACACACACACACACACACACACACACACACACACACACACACACACACACACACACACACACACACACACACACACACACACACACACACACACACACGGACGCACGCACACACACACACACACACACACACACACACACACACACACACACACACACACACACACACACACACACACACACACACACACACACGGACGCACGCACGCACGCACACACACGGACATTTGCTCAGTTCGTCGAGCTGAATCGATTGGTATATGACAATCGGCCCTCTGGGCCTCGGAAATTTTTTTTAAAGTTTGAGCGAATTCTATACCTATTTTTATATTCATAAAGAATGGTAAAACGGCAATATTTATCAACAAATTGTCTCTAATGACCTAACAATAATCACTTGATCACTTGGTAATTTGAGATTATAAAGCTCAAACTTACACTGCGACTGTTGTTAGTATTATAGTTTTAGAATATTTTTTAAATTATTGCCACACCTTATTTAAAGAAGACTTGAATTTGTAACAATTTTTCAACAACAATTTCTTTTTAAAGGTCTTGTACACTTACGCTGCGAAGTCTGCTGAAACAGCAAGTCAAGTTTCACTTTGAAATGTATTATCCTAATTTTGCTTAGCTAATCTAACTGCTTCGTGATCAGAAATGAATTGTATGTAAATTACACAGGTAACCTTGTTCAATTGGATTCCCGACACTTTGCATTTCATTCATTGTCGGTCGAACTCGACCACGCTTGAGATTGACCTCTATCGTTCGAGTGACAGTATCGGCGCCTTTTGTTAATCAGATTTGCTCATTTTGGTACTGTCGTTTCAACTGTAAGAGTCTTAAGAATGCATGGAACGCGTAACTGTAATCTAATTTTATAAGACTATTTCGGTCGGTACATCACTATCTTAGACTGAGTAAGATTTATCAATTCAAATTAAACATTTAAAAATTCACAATTCTTGAAAGTTACCAGCCCTGCAATTTGTGGATCGACTGTGACCCTGCCTTTCCGAATATGCCTTGCAGATATTTATTTCCGATCAAAGTAAATTTTTTTGACAATATGCATCTTTTTTTAATCTTTGAACATTTTGGAACAAATTTGAACAAAAATTTTATATTTATGTTTGATGAAACGATTCTAGACTAGAAGCTCTTGTGATGATTTCTGATCTGGATAATAGATTTGTTTATTCGTTTATTATTGGTTTATTGATGATTATATTAGACTACAAAGCCAATAAAAACGAATTTTAGAGACCATCGAGGATAATTTTACTAGAAACTAGATTTCGAAGGAAACACTAAAAAAACCACGAAACAAACAGTCTTGATAGCATACTATTATGGTTTTCTGATTGGTAAGTTCAGCTCAACGCCAAGATCCGCCGCTAGAATAATAATCGGATTATTTCAAAATATCTAGAAATCCGATCAACGAAATCTATGCAGCTATCATTTGATTCTAACACAATCTTGCCGAACGGTGCCAGCACTAAGACCACTAGCAGAACCATTTTCCGGGGAAAACGAAAAACCACTCGAACGGGGTTCGGCCGATTTCTATTTCAGCGCTTATTTTCCCAGCTCCAACATTGGTGAGCTTTTCAATTTCCGAAATCCCCGTCTGCCGTGTTTTTTTTTCTTTCACCATTTTCCCAGTCTCTTGGACGTAATCCACCGGGCAAAATTTCGTATTACCTCATCGAATCTTGATGGAGTTCAAAAGGCAGATGCGAGATACTTGTTTTCAAGTATCTTCCCATCGTTCGAGAACCGTTGCAAAAGGGCACTAATGCAGTGCCCTGCCGTTGGTTCATAACGTAATAAATTGTGTTTTTTCGTATTAATAATCTATGGAATACTACTCGTACGTTGCACTATTATTAGCAACAGCTTCTTTGCGAACGATCTGTGGATTAGATGGAAAAATTCCAGATGACCCACCAGACTTATTTTGCTTACTCGCAAACACTAAACAACATCGATTCTTCGGGTAATCAATACTGGACACCAACGCCGTATGGAAAACTGCAATATTCAATTCACCGGCCACTGCGATCCAAATATGACATTACCCAATGATACAACCCTAGTTTTAAGTTAGTCGTTAATTGAAATTAGTAAAAGCCATTGGCATCTTAAAGCTTAAGCAGTGTGCCTTAAACATTATATTATTGAATAAAAAAATAATCAATACTGTCATTTAAACAGTATGAAATTCGATGCGTGGAATAGTTTGGTCATTACGGGTATATGTTGAAACACTGTCGAAGATTTTAGTATCATTAAATATCACGGTTGTTTGTTTTCGTAAATTTAATTTTGAGATTCTTTCATTTAGCACAAATTTTGCCTACGCATTCTCTGTAACCAAAATCTGCATTAGCAAATAATTTTTGAAAATTTTCAAAAACCATGCATCTCAAAAATGCTTGCTGCGATCGATTTGATGGTATTTCAGGTGATTTCAAGTTGAAACTTATTGGTGTTTCGCAAAAAAAAAAAATCAAAAAACATTGCACTTTGATACAAAACAAAAGTGTTCTGCAAATAGCAGCAACTTTACGTCTGCTTAGCAGTTCAAATTGAACTGCCATGCACTGAGAAGTCAAACACGAAACGTAAACATAAAATCCGCTTAGCACTTCGGCAAACTTTGTCTCATTGTCTCATTAGCTATTTAATTGTATCCGGTTCCGGAATAATTGTCGAATCAGATTAAAATAAAGGTAGTTGTGAATGGAAGTTCCCCAGCTGTCTATGAAATATTGTCCAGATCCAATTTCTGGTTTCGGAGTCACGAGGTAAAATGTGCAATGAAATTTAGAGTACATCACGCAAATTTTCTCGTTTTAAGACAATGGAAAAAATTACGCATACTAAGATTCAACTGAAAGTTCTTATGTCATTGAACGTTAACCAGTTTCAACTTCCTGTCCCAGATCGACGGGGTAAATTGTGCAAAATAATAAATAAAGACCCATTCAGAGCGACGAAGCAAAAAGGTTTCCAGAAGTACCGGGTCAAGAACAGAATTCATTTCGTTTCCTCAGTGAACCGAATCGAATTTCAAAATTTCAGTTTCAAATCAAAAGTCTCATGACTCTATATACTGCGAATCCTGCTTCCGATTCCGGTATTACAAAGTGAAGTGTGTTCAAAATTTCAAACCAACATTTAGAGTGACGATGAACATTTCTTACAAAAAACTTTTTCTTGTCCAAACTGATTTTTTTATGCGTCTTTTCTAACCAAAAACTAAACTGAGTATTTAAGGAACACAAGTGCCCAAATTATGATAATAAAAAAAATTGTAAATATTTAAAAATTTTACACAATCTGTAACAGAAGCGAAGTTCTTTCCAGAAAATAAGCACATCATTTGAATCAACTCAAAACCATCCGGAATCGACAAAAAGAGTGCAATGAACTCTAAATATCAGTTACAAGCTATGGTTTGAGCTGAAACAAGAACTACAAAATTCAAATTAAAGAAAAAAAACTACAAGGATCAGCTCCATGGGGTTGTTCGAGCCATTGATGTGGAACAAGACAACTAAAATTTCTAATGATCTACAATCAAACAGTTCGATCAATCGTCACACTTTTGAATCCGCAATTGCACGAGAGTCTGCTTAGATTGAACTTTATTAGGAATCAACACCGAACATTGTTTGTCTTGATTTGTATATTTCAAATGTATGCAATTATATCTTTGTACAAATTTTCGATACAGATTTCGATATTTAAGCTTCTCTTCACCAAACTTGTGTTCAAGCTTTGTATGCAAGCAGATATTTTTATAGCGTCAAGTTCCTCTACCATTCTGCGATTTCGGTTGAAACGATAAACTTTTTCTCATTATCAATCGAGTTCAACTTATATAAATTAGAAATTAATCGTAAGCACTTAACATTCACTCTAGGGTAGTTGTCAATTTCTCAGGCGAAATGACATAACATGGAATTTCATCCGAGCTTGCATGATACAAGATCAGAGCATACCAATTAAAACTTCAAATCGTTTTATGGCACTTTTTGCCTTGCTGTCTAGGAACAACCTACCTCTAGCATGCTACGCGTAGGACTGAAACGGTAGCTATAATTTCGCTTCTATTTATAGATTCGCGTGCTTCCGACAGCTTCGCTTTTGCATCGATTGACCAATCAGAGCGATGCTTTCCCTTTGTTATATCGCTTACTCCTTCAATACCGTCGTCTATGGCAGGGAAATCCGGTATGCCGGAGATTTTTAGCAGACAAAATAGGACACTGCTCGCTACTAAACAAAATTTCAATTATATGTAATTGAAAATAAGTGGCTTGATACATTTAAATCGAAACTTAAAAATATTTCCAATCAAATGATGAAATAATATTAATAATCGGTACAAAATAGACTGAGCTGTAAGTGTTTAAAACCTGACCACATTTCTACGTGTATTTTTCCTTGAGTTTCTGATTTGCACCTCTTTATAGAAAATAAAGATGTGTTCAAAAACAGTGATTTTTTGGTGGAATCACTCAGATAGCTTTCCGAGCAAGGTTAGTAACATAGTATCTATTTTCAATGAAAACATCAATCCATGAGTAATGTTGTTAACTTTGTAGCGTAATCTATTCCATACTTAAAACACACATACAGTGTGGTCGATTGATTTGTAAACATATGAATAAATTTTTACTCTCTAATTCCTTGAAATTATCAAAAGAAATTGATAAGACAAGTCTTATCGAGCTCCGGCACTATTTCCCATGGATTTCGAAGTTCACGAATGTAAAAAAAATCTATCCCAAACCACCTTCTTTTGCCTGATTAAGCATGCGAAAGCGAGTGTCATTTTTCTTCATCGTACTGATACTGTCTACGTCAATGAGATCATGTCAATATTTTTTGTCATTTAAGCCCAACTGCAACCACCGAACATGAAATCACGATTCGGGATGGTTGCTTCCATCTTTACTTTCATCTCGTATCGAGAGCATCATGTGGTATTTTCCGCTGGACAGCAACATCCGTCGAGCGTAATAAAAAATAACTTTTAATGTCTTTTTTGCGGCGAAAAAAAGAAACAGAAAATAAAAACACCCATCCGAACCGGGTTGCTCTTATACTACGCTGTCGTCGTCGCCGGTAGCCGGTGGGAACATCTCTTCCGTTTTGCGGAACGACAGAAAAAAATGCCTTCTAATTTCGGGTGTTATTCTTGCCTTCGGGTGTCGTCGCTCTGAGCGTGCATTTCTGTTTACTTTTTTTTTCGGCTGTCAGTTCCGTGACATAACGATTCAAGGTCTTCGCAATATTGACGAATCGACGAGCGGGCAACTTATTTTTTTTTTCTTGTGCTTGTTGTCACATGAGCTAAGCTAAACTTGCTGAAGGCCAAGGAAACGGAAAGGGGTTTCTGCAGATTTGGACATTGAAAGGCGGATCCGATTTTGCCCGTCGAGTAGTATGCAATGTTTGCGGTGTAAGATTATTTTGGCACGACTCTCGAATTGTTTGGCCGGAAAATATATTTAATGATACATACATCTGCCGCATCTGGTGCTCTGTTTTTTGTTCGAACGCGATTTATTTGTTTAAGTACAGCGGGGACAACTTTTTGCGTGTCAGAAAATAATAGATGAATCTTGATGGAAACGCGTGGTAATTTTCCTGTTTAAAAGAAGCTGCACGGTTGAAGGTTTTCAGAATGTGTTCTTGTCAGTAACGCAAACCTGCGCTGCAAACGGAGCGGAACAAGTGAAGTATTCTATCGCTAAAAGCGCCATCACTGCCGAGAACTCTCCCGCAGACAATCGAAATTACCTTTGCACGACTGGCTGACATTCAAGAGAAATCGAAAACCGATTCGAATTGGTACCTCAACTCAAGCCAACATCGGCCACCATTCGCAGTTTACCGAAATGTCCTTTACATTCCATTCATACTAAATAAATCGCCGCAGTGTCAGTGCATCGGCGCCTGAAACCCCGACTTTACGATTAGTCAAACACCATAAAAATAAAGTGATTGTTTCCTTTTTTTAAATGGTTTCCCATTGGACGATCGTCTTCTCTAATCGTCTTTAATTTGTTGCAGTACGCCTTCCTCCCCCAAATTTCGCTAATGATTGTGCCGCCGCTCACTGCGTCCCCGTCATTCGCGCAATCACCTCAGCCGGGTTCACTTTCTTCTAGACGACCGACCAGCAAATATCTTGTTTACAGCGCACTGCAGTGGTGTTGCGAATTCATTTCGTCCACCATGTGCCAGGTTGCTTGGACAGACGGACGAACGCACGGATGGACAGTGCTACCAAAAATAAACGGCGAATCAATCAGCCAAAAATGCGAACAAAAAGACGTAGAGGTCTGCTGTCACTTAGAGGTGCTTCGTGGAAAGGATTTACGAGAAATAAAAGAGCGAAAAAAAGAACGCTGCATTCACCACTAGGCTGGTTTGAAGATAACGTTTGTCGCATAGTTGGTTTGACTGGGTTTAGCTAATTTTAGCCAACTGAGAAACCAACACTCATCGCTGAAAACTCTAATGACTGCTGCTTACTCTTACTGCTAAGTTGGCATTCGGGAAATGATCGGAATTGATGGAAATCATATCACATAGATTAACGCCGATTTGACTAATTTGTTTTAGATGACGATCGCAGTTTATTACACCCAAGCTGGCCGGTGTCCAAGCATCCAAGTCGCGCACTTTCCGTAACACAAGTGCGAAGATGCCAAATGGTCCATAGATTTGTGTTTTGGTTGAATAAAAGCAATTTCTGGTAGGAGAATCTTGAAAACCTTCCAACAAAGTAAGCTAAAAAAATATTTGGAAAGGGAGATTAAAGAAGAAATTAAAAGCAAATAAAATTAAATCAGTATTCACAGTTGAAAATGAACAGAAAAGTACGAATTTGGAAAACAAATAATTTTAAATAAATTTGAATACATTTTTTGAAAAAAAAATTGAAGAATCAGAAAGCTGGAGTCCGAAATTGAGTAGTAGAAATAAGTTTCTAAACATCCAGAATAAAAACCGGAAAACAGAGGTAAAATAATCGAAATAAGAAATCAGAAATCAAAAGTTAGAAAACTAAAACTCATATATAAAAATATTATGATTTGGAATCAGAAAGTTAATATTCGGACACAGTAGTAATTGATGGGAAAACAAAAAAACACCTACAACAATTTCATGAGAAGCTGATATACTATCTCTCAGAACTCCGTAATATTTCGAAAAATAGTTCTCCATCGAACTATATTATTTTATTATGTCATTAGGGTCGCGCACCATTTCCTTGTTAGGGTGGTTAAAAAATTCGGGTATTTTCGAATTTCTTTAAAAAATACTTTATTTTAATTTATATGTTATCAATAAACGCCTAAAGTTTTTAAGCAGAATATACGAATATTGTAAAGTTGAAGTTTGGTGTTTGAAAAAATCAATTGTATAACTTTTAAACGGATCAGAGTCAGTTCGCCGAAGGCCGTTTCGCCGAAAGCCATTTCGCCGAAAGCCGTTTCGCCGAAAGCCGTTTCGCCGAAAGCCGTTTCACCGAAAGCCATTTCGCCGAAAGGGTAATTTCGCCGAATCCTGAAGTCGTCTTTAAATTGTAATTGAAATTGATTTAAAATAATGACAAATGAAAGATGATAGCGTTAACGCCCGTTTCGTTGACCTACCAACGTACTTCTTGAATAAAGATTGATTCATGAACCTCGGAACGCAATTCCCAAGAAAACCTGTTTACTATTACCTACGAAGCATCGAAGTAATTGCATAAATGTATCTACCAGGCAAATATATGTGGTATTTTTCGTTTATTAAAGACTGTCCCAGAAAGTATGGACGCAACCAAAAACCTCTGCCATTTTGCAATGGTTCAGAATCTGTCAATTTTTATGACTGCGTCCTGTTGTTTACACTCTTCTCTAACCACTTGTGCAGTTGTTTATTCATTTTTATTAGTATGTTTCGAAATGCGTGGACTTTCAGCAGAACAACGTCGAAAAATTGTGTACAAATGGTGCACAGAACGCGGACTGTCACTGAGAAAGATAGCAAAAATGGAAGGAGTAAGTGAAAAAACTAGTCCGAGACATCGATTGAAGTCGAAAAATTTGGTAAGAAAGCTATGGTCTGGCAAGCAATATGTAGCTGCGGTAAGATTTCGAAACCCTTCATCACCACTGCTTCAATGAACAGCGAAATATACATCAAGGAATGTTTCCAAAAACGACTTCTACCCATGATTCGAAGCCACAAGGATCCTGTTGTCTTCTGGCCAGATCTTGCTTCTTGCCACTACTCGAAATCAACGGTAGAATGGTATACTACCAAAAATGCCACTTTCGTCCCAAAAGACATGAATCCACCAAATTGCCCACAACTTCGACCAATCATAGGAAACATGTCTCGGCAGCCGAAACCATTCAACAGTTCGAAAAAGATTGGAAAAAAGTGTCAAAACTTGTCACCAAGAAGTCTGTACGGAATTTAATGAGGAACGTTCGCATGAAGGTGCGCCAGCTAGTCTACAATGGCTAAGTAGCGAATGTTGAGAATAGTATTCTGCTGTTATAGTCTAATATTATCAGCATATCGAATAAAATTTGAATATCTAACACTTGTGAATTATTTACAGCGAAATCAAAGTGCTTCCATACTTTCTGGGACAGTCTTTAAGTGAATATGAAAAAATATCTAATGCGACTACGCCACATCTTTTTGGTTCATGTGCTGTCCGACCTTGCTACCGCTTCCGACGGCGGGTCGGCGGCCGACTTAGCTGCCATCTTAGCTTCGGTTATGTGACTGCGTCACATCAATTATACAAGAGACATGACTCTTTCGGCGAAATGATCCTTTCGGTGAAATAACCCATTTGGCGAAACGACTTTCGACGAAATGGCATTCGACGAAACGACTTTCGGCGAAATGACCTGCTCCCCTTTTTAACGGTTTTTTCATGGTTCACGATCAATCGGCACTATATCATTTCATTTTTTTTCTGAAAGCTGAAACTTTTTTACATAACATTTCCAAAAATTGGCTATGTATGCTTTTTTGTTTTTGAGTTAAATTTTTTTGAAAATTTCAATTTTTTCGTTATTTTCGTTTTTTTGGTTTTTTTTTTAAAAGGAAGAACCACTCGACCGATTTCGCTAATTTGCGGATATTTTGTCACGAAACGTCTGCTGTGTTTGGGAAAAATATGTGAATATTACAAAGTTAGAGTTTTGCGTTTTAGAACGTCATTTGTGTACCCTTTTATCGGTTTTCATGGTAGGTAGACCTTTGGAAGCTGAAACATTTTTTCAAAAATTAGCGGAATCGACATACATGGCCAATTTTTAGATATGTTATGTAAAAATGTTTCACAGTGCCTATCGGTCGCAAACCATGAAAACCCTTAAAAAGTTGTACAATTGACTTTTTCAAACACAAAACTTTAACTTTACAATATTCGCATATTTTTCCTTTTAACTGTAGGCATTTATTGATAACATATGCTTTAAAAAAATTGTTTTTTTTTTCTAAGAAAATCGAAAACAATCGATTTTTTTATCCACTCTAACCAGGAAATGGTCACCCTAATGACGAAATAAAGAAAATACAGGTCTAAAACTTTTCGATGAAGAACGATTCTTTCAAATACTACGAAATTTTGAGAGATAGTATACCAGTTGGAATAATATATGGAATTACTGTATAGTGATGTGATAATGACTTTCGATAGACATTCGAACAATTTCATCATACATTTTTTGTAGAGATAATTATTTACCAAAATTTCGGACCAATAATTTATTAGAACTTGATCATTGAACCATTAGCAGCTTTCGATCAAGCCAAAATTGAGTTCAATCTGAGAAAATTGTGTGGTTTGTCGGTTACGTCATTTATACGATTACAATACCTGAACCGAAACCTGTTACCACACTATACCCTTGAAATGAACCCTAGTCTATCCAAATCGGTTCAACGATTCTCGGAAAAATTGAGTCAATAATAGGAAACAGTGCGGTTTGTCGATTACGTCACTTATAGCATTATATATCTGGGACGCTCTCGAGTCCCTTCGAATCTCGGAGAGGGCTACGTCAAGGTGATGGACTTTCTTGTATCTTGTTCAATATTGTCCTGGAAGGTGTGATTCGAAGAGCGAGGATCGACACAAGTGGCACGATCTTCCGAAAGTCCGTACAACTTTTTGGCTTCGCTGACGATATTGATATTGTGACACGTAACCTTGAGAAGATGTCGGAAACCTACATCGGACTGAAAGCTGAAGCTAGGCGTATCGGACTGGCCATAAATGCGTCAAAAACAAAATACATGAGAGGAAAAGGCTCTAGAGAAGAAACACAACGTCTCCCACCACGAATATTGATAGACGGTGACGATATCGAGGTGGTTGACGAGTTCGTGTATTTGGGCTCTCTGGTGACCGCCGACTAGGACACCAGCAGAGAAATTCAGAGACGTATTTTGGCAGGGAATCGTGCGTACTTTGGACTCAGAAAAACCTTTCGATCGAGAAAAGTACGCCACCGCACGAAATTGACCATCTACAAAACGCTCATTAGACCGGTTGTTCTCTATGGCCACGAGACCTGGACTATGTTGGCGGAGGACCAACGCGCCCTCAGTGTTTTCGAAAGAAAGGTACTGAGGACCATCTATGGCGGAGTGCAGATGGAGTTTGTTAAAATCGGATCACGCCATCTCTGATAAAAGTGAGGAAGTAATTTGAAATAGGAATTTTTACACTAATCACCCTGTTACTCCGGAGCAGGAAGTCGGATCCAAATAAAACTCAGGAACTATATGTTGCACAATTATTCCTTTTATTTGAATCTAAGTTTGTGAGAAAAGTTAGTGCCATTATTTTGATTTTTTTTATCTTATCATCCTGTAATTTCGAGACCGCAAGTCGGATTAGAGTAAAGTTCAGGAACTTTGTATGGGGCTACAAGACTTTTCATTTGAATCTTAGTTCATGAAAATCAGTTCAGCGATCTCTGAGAAAAGTGAGTGCAAAAAATGTCACATACATATATACATACACAGTAATAGTTTTGAGTCCATACTTCAAGATTTATTGGCATGGTCATCTTCTTTGACGATTTGAATTTTAAAAACTCATCACTCTGTAATTCTAGAATCGGATAAAATTAACCAATTTTGTATGGAACCGTTAGTCTCTTAATTTGAATTTTTGTTTATGAAATTCGATTTAGTCTTTTTTGAAAAAACGATTAAGCTCCTCTATACCCTATAATTTCGGAATCAGAATTTGGAAATCGGTGTTAAAGTCAATCAGTTAGGTACACCTAAACTATTTCATTTGATTCGAAATTTTTGAAAATCAGTGCTACCATCTACCATCAGTGTAATGCGTTCCACTTATCAGGTGCTTCCGCCGTTTTCCGATAGATGGCTGTACCGGCTGAGGCTGGTCAAAATACATAGATAATAATGCCTTTGAACTGAGTGTGTACAGTACCTATCGAATTGTCATCGCCGTTTCAGTGACAGTTGTTCTTGTTTTCGTATTATTCACGCTCGAAAATGTCTGTTTATGTGCCCAATTCTCACCATTTGCGGGAAGAAACTTACGGTGATGCTGCTCTGAGTAAAAGAACGTGTCGGGAGTGGTTTCAACGTTTTAAAAATGGTGATTTCGATGTCGATGACAAACATGGTGATGGAAGAGAAAAAACCTTCAAAGATGAACAACTAGAAGCATTGCTTGATGAAGATTCGTGCCAAACCCAAAAGAGCTTGCCGAATCGTTGGTAGTGAGTCAGCAAGCTATTTCAAAACATCTCAAGGCCCTGAGCATAATTCAGAGAGAAGGAAACTGGGTGCCGTACGAGTTGAAACCGAGGGACATCGAGCGCCGTCTATTTGTATGTGAGCAACTGCTTCGTAAGGGGTTTTACATCGAATAATCAAAATCAAAAATCGTCAGGGGTTTTTACATCGAATCGTAATCGGAGTTGAAAAGTGGGTTTGATACGATAATTCTAAACGCAGAAAATCATCAGAAAATACTTCGTCGAAGGCAAAACCGAATATTCACGGCCTCAAGGCCTGATTTGTATTTGGTGGGATCAGCTCGGTGTGATTTACTACGAGCTCTTAAAACCTGGTGAAACCATCACAGGAGATCGCTACCGAACGCAACTGATGCGCCTTAGTCGCGCGCTTGAAGAAAAGCGGCCACAATATCAAGAGCGACATGACAAAGTCATCCTACAACACGACAATGCTCGACCTCACGTCGCAAAAGTGGTCAAAAAGTACGTGGAAACGCTGAAATGGGAAGTCTTACCCCACGCGTCGTATTCCCCAGATGTCGCCCCTTCTGACTTCCACCTATTCCGTTCGGTGGCATACGGCCTGGCAGATCAACATTTTTCGCAATAAAGCTTTTAATTTTGGAAAAAAACGGCGGAAGCAAAGTTGTACACCTGATAAAATTTTGGGTACCTTCCGGAATCGAAAATCGAACACCGGTATAACTGAAATAAGTTTATTTGGTCATCGACTATCAAAATCTGAAAACCCGATAAACCCGATTAATTGAAGTGAAATTGACATTTTTACACTAATCACCCTGTATCTTCTGAACTGGAAATGGGATATGAATAAAAAACCAGTGATGTCCGAGCTCAGCACACGAGCTGCTCTATACCTGCAGTGTGTGCCTATTAAACTTGTGTGCTGTGCTTTTCAAACCAGACTCATGAGCCTGTGCTACTGACCAGAGACAATACAAGAGCGGACACTGTGTGTTTAAAAATTATATTATATTATTAAAAAAACGGACACTCAACTCAGCTCGTGAGCTAGCACATGAGTCAGGTCACGAGCTAGCTCCCCATTCCAGCTCATGAGCCAGCAGATGAGCCAGCAGATGAGCCAGCATCGCGAGCTGGTTCTTCGAAGCATACGACTCTCGATCTAGTAGCAACACGGAACAAAAAAAAGGTACAGCACACGAACTGTATGAGAACTGGCTCGTGTGCTGAGCCATCACTGTAAAAAACAACAAGTTTTTATGGGATTTTAAAACCTTTGATTTGAATCTAAGTTGGAGGAACTCGGTTTAGCCATAATTTTAATTTCGTTACACATATTATCCCGTAATTCCGGAACCGGAAGTCGGGTCCAAATGAAATTCTGGAACCTTGTATGGGAGCATAGGACTTTTCATATGAATCTAAATTTTTAGAAAATGGTTAAACCAAATCCTAGATAATATTTGTCACTTATTTGCGACTTATTGGATCAAAATCGATCCAGTCATCTCTGGTGATTTTTAAAAAATGTAGAAATATGCAGACTTTATTGAACGATCTTTTACCTATAAAACTATGGTCGTATTATAAAGAACAGTGCATTAGAAACACCCAAAAGGATCGGTAAATTACCATTTCGAACGTGACTAACACGGTTGGTAACGCCAACCTGCACCACACACTCAACGAGCGATAGATAAAAATTAGTAAATTTGGATGATGCACAATGTAAGAAAAACTACAAGAGGCCAGCGGCATCAATTCACTGTGAGACATGCTGATGAAAAATAGCGCAACCAAAATAAATTTTTAGTGTCATATACAAAAGCACAAATCTTGTAATGGAAACGAAACGTGCTGTTTGAACCTTGCCTCCGGAATGTATTATTCGGTCTATTTCCGTAATTCTAACAACATCCATTGCACAGTGGTCCGGATTCACAATTTAGGGGGACAAAAACATTTGTGGCTTATCCTTATACTTTAGAGCTATGATGTCTTCAGAACAAATGATCAGTGAAAGATAAGCCATATTTTGAAGCATATGGTATTAGGGTGGTTCTAATTATTAGGGTGATCCAAAAATTATTTTCCGTATGTCTTGAGATAGAGGACTGCATCCTTCGGCAAAATTGTAGGAAAACTTATATCAAGCAACTTTGCTGAAAACACTATTGCAGTATCTCTAACGGTTTTAGTGTTACAGCTATTTTAATAGAGTAACTTAGGGTGTTCCTAAAAAAATCAGATTTTTTGCTCTAGCTTTCTAAATTTTCACTTCTCGATTTTAGTGTCTTTGAATATCTTTTAGAGTTTGTTAAAACCAATTTTTTCATGACTGGCGCATTCAGGTAGCGTTTTCTGAACCGAAGTTATGAGCAAAACTAGTTCAAAAACAGATCATTTTTAAACTGCTATATCTAACATTGGAGCAAATGAAAAAAAAATCGGTTTCTTTCATTTGATAGAAAATACTTTCGAGCATGTTTACTAAAAAAATGGCGGAGGAGATATTTTTTAAAATTTTTTAAATTGTGTTCAAACATTGGGTTTTTCCATTGAGAAATGCTCTTTCATGTAAGACATTTATTAGCTATATATATATTAAAATAATGTATTGCTGTCTTCTAGCGTGTCAAAACTAATTCAGCTACATAATCGGGAAGATGGAGTACACTCACGTTGGTTGTTACTCTCTTCGATAATGCTATTACAGGATCAGACGTTAAAAGAAATCGTTTGAATACATTCTCTAGATTCACTAAACGATTGAATTTCTGCGGATGCAACTGCCTATACTTGCGAATTGATTTATTTCGACTCTCTTGCGTTTCCTTACTGTACATTATATGCTATCTGTTTGGTTCCCTTACGATTGACTATTGAGCAAGAATGAATGAGAATAATCCAAACAAATATCAATTTGGAATTTCGCCTCTACACGCAATGATTCGATCTATGGAACTTTTGCTAAAAGTGAGTTATTGTTTGCACATTGAGAAACCGACATGGCGCGTGTCCCGACAAAATCAGCATGTCAAGGAGCAAGAGACAAACATACTAACGGCATTAAAAGAGCAGCTAGCGTTACGTATTGGCAAAGACATCATATTAACAAGATATCCAGCTCTCCCATTTCCAGAATACATCATTGACAACATCCTTTTTTTGCGAGCATGGTGCCCTCAGGTGAGTCCGCATCGAATCTCGTACATAGAAGTAGGGAAGAGAAATGTCAAATTCTTGCGCGCAAAAATAGCAGCACTGCGCACCCACACAATTGACATGATATGTTGAATGTGATGCCGTGCGATGGCGTTCCTATACTGAAGATTGATTTCGCTGACAGGGTCTGGTATTGGTGAACCATTACTTGGAGGCGGCAAGTCGAATGATGGTATCTGGGCCCGTAGATTTTTCAAAGAATATAACACAGTAGCGCAAATCATCGAGTTAAATGGAAATATACTTGAACAGTTTTTTATAATCTTAATGTTGATAAACAGCAATGTGAAGATTTCGGTACCTGCTTTCCAGGAGTTTGCGGAACAAACAAGAATTCGTTTTGTGGAGCTGTATGGATGGTATGCTCTGTCGCCAACCGTGCATAAACTTTTGGTGCATGGGACTGCAATTATAAAACATGCTTTGCTTCCTATTGGTATGTACAGTAAGGAAGCGCAAGAGAGTCGAAATAAATCAATTCGCAAGTATAGGCAGTTGCATCCGCAGAAATTCAATCGTTTAGTGAAACTAGAGGATGTATTCAAACGATTTCTTTTAACGTCTGATCCTGTAATAGCATTATCGAAGAGAGTAACAACCAACGTGAGTATACTCCATCTTCCCGATTATGCAGCGGAATTAGTTTTGACACGCTAGAAGACAGCAATACATTATTTTAATATATATAGCTAATAAATGTCTTACATGAAAGAGCATTTTTCAATGAAAAAACCCAATGTTTAAACACAATTTAAAAAATATCTCCTCCGCCATTTTTTTAGTAAACATGCTCGAAAGTGTTTTCTATCAAATGAAAGAAACCGATTTTTTTTCATTTGCTCCAATTTTAGATATAGCAGTTTAAAAATAATCTGTTTTTGAACTAGTTTTGCTCATAACTTCGGTTCAGAAAACGCTACCTGAATGCGCTAGTCATGAAAAAATTGGTTTCAACAAACTCTAAAAGATATTCAAAGACACCAACATCGAGAAGTGAAAATTAAGAAAGCTAGAGCAAAAAATCTGATTTTTTTAGGAACACCCTAAGTTGCTCTATTAAAATAGCTGTAACACTAAAACCGTTAGAGATACTACAGTAGTGTTTTCGGCAAAGTTGCTTGATATAAGTTTTCCTACAATTTTGCCGAAGGATGCAGTCCTTTATCTCAACACATACGGAAAATAATGTTTGGATCACCCTAATAATTAGAACCACCCTAATACCATATGCTTCAAAATATGGCTTATCTTTCACTGATCATTTGTTCTCAAGACATCATAGCTCTAAAGTATAGGGCTAAGCCACAAATGTTTTTGTCCCCCTAAATTGTAGATCCGGACCACTGTGCATTGTAAGTTTTGTGTACGTTTTAAATATTTCTCATAATTCACCACTAATCCCCACTTGGTGTTGACTTTCGTCATCCATCCCACGGTGCTGCGGAAAAACAACAAATCACACACACAGAAGCTCACTGGGTGTGTATGCGAAAAAAAAATGACCGAAATAATATTTCGTTCCACTAAAGGGGGAAAATGTTTCGTTCGGCCACAGCCGCAGGCAGCTTTACTGGGTATGCAGCAAACTACGTAGTTGGCATTTGGTCACACGCTAGTCGCTCATCTCCTCGACCGCAACAAACCAATGTCCGGTACACCCGCTGGTCAAGGTCAGCTGAAAAGACCAGTTTTAACTTTTCACGCGCCACATCGGCACATTCCGCTCCAAGAAGCGACGGATGTCGTGAGAGCTGCTAGAATGACGATCATGATTTTTTAAGGCATCACAATTGTTCTAATTTAAATGTAACAAACAGCGACTATGACATTTGAAGAAAAACAAAAATGTGACATTCAAAAAGTGTTCATTAATTTGAAACCAGGGGTTCAAAAGGCATTACAATTAATAATTAAAAAAATGAATTATCTCTCTCTTTTCCAGGCACACTTAAACCCCTAGGTTTTTGCAATTTTTTTTTATTTTGCAAATTTATTCGCAACAATATTTCTTGCTGGACGCGTGCCAGTTAAGCACTGTTTACCCCCTGGATTACGGCATGAAGTTCTTGATCCGCCTCCCTTCCCCCCTTTTCAAGTGTTCGATACGTGTAAGTTACACACTGTCACGTACGGACCCGGTTGAGAGTCCTGTGTGCCGTAAGCATTTATCAACGCGTGCACGAATCAGCACCCCTTTTGAAGCAAAGGAAAAACTAATGCCAAGCGAATGGACTGAAGGTAGCTTTAGAATTAAAAATGTGATTTGCACAGGATAAAAAGGAAGCAATAAACGCACTGCTGAAAAAATATGCCATGAATAGGAGAGTGGTTTGAATTTGCAAATAATCCTCCCTTTTCGCATCCCCACCGCACCGGACCCCGCGACCCGATGGAAAACTTTGTCCGCAAGTTTGAACCCGTGGAAGAACCGGGTTGGCGGGCGTGATTCAACTGTTTTTCCTCATTGTCCGGAGGATGTTCGTGCCTAGGGGCTCCCTATTACCATTGAGCGGCTGGAATTAGAAGGGAGAATATATACTCGTACACACTGACAAACACACACACACACGGGCACATTTCCATTCATCTAGCGATACAATCCTATCGAAGGATTTAATTTTGCACTCTTGGCAATTCTAGCGAGGCGAGTTTTACCAATTCCCAACCACCAAAGCAATGTCCCACCAGGAAAAACGGGGAATGAGTTGTTTAGTAATTTTACCAAGCAGTACGGTACGGTCCGGAAAAAATGGGGGGGAAGATCGTAGATGTGACAGCAAGCTGAGTTGTTGAAAAGTTGTGTTCCTATTCTGTGACTAGTAGATATTAACTATAGACGTGACGTGTTAATACCGGAAAGGCTTTTATTTCGAGAAACGTCTTTGATGCAATGAAGGGGGATGACTAATTCCATTCCGTGCTTTGTTGTCATACAAAATTCTGATTCATAGAAAAAATTTTGAAACTCGGATGTCATACAATAGATAAAGAGATGCTTTATTGAATATTCAGAAAAAAACAAATTATTTCGTAGTGATTACAAAATATTACATTGATCATCAGTAAATTAATATTTCAATTTCGTATCATAGTTGACTTCACTTGTTGAAACGTTTCTTAAAAAGAAAGTGTCAGCGAAATATAGATATACCGAGTTTATCCAGCATCTTAACTTCGTTTCACATTTCCAATTATTAATTCTTTTTTGAATTTTATTTCCTTATTGGGTATCGTCTTCGAACTATCAGTGAATCAGTAGTTCTTGTAAAACTGTTAATTATGAAGTATAGGTACCGATTTATATGCAACTGTAAAACAGTCTTCAACCCGTACCGCCGGAACTGAAAAGTGGATCCGAGTCAAATTGGTAAAAGGCAATTTTGTACTTCCCATGTTTGTCTAAATAAGGAGTGTATCGATAAGTAGCAAACAGTTATTACTCTGAAATGGCAACATTCAAACAGTTATTACTCTGAAATGGCGCGGGATTTGGCCACGCAGTTCAACACCAGCATCGGGATGATTCAACGGATCAAAGTTCGGAACTCCCTGAAAACGTACAAGAAACAGAAAGTGCCGAAAAAGTCCCTGGTACAGCAAGTTCAGGCCAAAACAAGAGCGCGAAACCCGATTTTACAGAATAAAGATGGATGCATCCTGATCGACGACGAAACCTACGGCAAGGAAGACTCTCGAGCGCTGCCCGAACCGCAATATTATACGAAATCAGTGTGATGGAAAAGTTTGGGCAGAAGGTGTTGGTCTGACAGGCAATTTGTACTTGTAGTTTGCGGTCGTCGATTTTCTTCACGAAGAGCGTGCCAACGCCAAGGTGTACGAGGAAGAATGTTTGAAGAAGAGAATGCTGCCACTGTACAGAAAGCATAAGGCTCCTCCTCTCTTCTGGCCGGATTTGGCTTCAGCCCACTACGCCAACTCCGTTCTACAGTGGTTATCAAAAAATAATGTACAATTCGTGGAAAAGGACATCAACCCACCGAACTGCCCGGATCTTCGGCCAATTGAAAGGTATTGGGCAATTGTAAAGC
This sequence comes from Malaya genurostris, assembly GCF_030247185.1. Lineage (NCBI taxonomy): Eukaryota > Metazoa > Arthropoda > Insecta > Diptera > Culicidae > Malaya > Malaya genurostris. The sequence continues at coordinate 292,882,002 of NC_080571.1, forward strand.
GGAACTTTCGGAAGGAAGGTAGGTACAGTGTCCCAAAACATTCAGGAGTTAAAAAAAACTGGACAGCTGCCACCAGGAAAGTCACAAAAGTAACTGTGCAGAATTTAAAGAAGAATGTCAAGGCCAAAGTGCGAGCGTTTCACAGAATCTAGGATTTTCTTCAATATAATCAGTGAAATGCATAAAAATGTAATTTTTTTTACAATATATCGAAAACTGATGTCAAAATATGTTTTTTCGCTTTTTTATTCAATAATCAATGTTGCTAACCACTTTTCGATACACTCCTTATACCGTTATATGCGTGTAAATTTCTGATCTCGTTCCATGAAATAACCACCGACCAAACTCATTAAGAAATTTTACCTAAAGGTAATTAATCGATTCGAAAAAAAAGTATCGGTGAAATAATGCTCACTCATTGTAACAATATTCTACCATTTTACAATGGTAAGCAGGCGAAATTTTATATATAAAAGGACGCAGCTCTTCTATTTGTACTGATTCTCCCTATTTCTCTTCTCTTTTATGTATCTCTATCTCTTTCTTACTGTTTTTTTTTATCTCTCTCGTTATATTATGTTATAAATCTCTCTCCATCTCTCTCATTATCAGAGCTAATAAAAGTCATTTTCACTTACTTAATAAAGACGAAAATGACAAGAAAATACTGTCACTCTCAGCTTCGCTTGCAAACTATGAGAACGAAATCCATGTCCAGCCAATGACATAAGCGGGACAGTAGTTCCAAAATTATGTTCTTTCTCTAATTTACCCTTTCAGTCATTTGCGGTTTTCAGTGAAAATCCAATAGTATGCAGTTTCGATATTCAACCGAAGCTTTGAGAATCGAAAATGACAGAAAAAAGGATTTTACGATGACTTTTACCTGCTGATACTCGAATTTGTAGTAGATTTGGTTTCCAAAGAGGTTGGATGTATTTACTAAGATTTGGCATATTTTCGTTACTCTAACATCGATGAAAGAATGAGAATTGAATTTGTACTGATGCTCCCTGAAGACGTTAGTTTGGTTTCGACTTGTCATAAAGGGAAGGAGTGACGTTGGCAATTATACTCTCTCTTTTTACCTTTTTTTATATACATAAAAAATAGGTACACCCAAACCTCCATTTACGTAACTTATATATGTATATATGTATTAATATACGTACACATGTGTGCAAATATATGTATTTCTTGATACATATAAATATTGGTGAAGTAAAAGCGATCGTTTATATGTACAAATATTTACACATATATGCAGACGAGTGAGTGTGTAACCATACATACATACATATATAGGGTTCGTAAAAGGAGGTTTGGTGTATAGAATTCGCTCAAACTTTAGAAAAATTTTCCGAGGCCCGGAGGGCCGAATGTCATATACCAATCGATTTAGCTCGACGAACTGAGCAAATGTCCGTGTGTGTGTGTGTGTGTGTGTGTGTGTGTGTGTGTGTGTGTGTGTGTGTGTGTGTGTGTGTGTGTGTGTGTGTGTGTGTGTGTGTGTGTGTGTGTGTGTGTGTGTGTGTGTGTGTATGTGTATGTGTCTGTATGTGTGTTGTCAACAAAGAGGTCGAGATCTCAGAGATGGCTGGACCGATTTTGATCAAACTAGTCGCAAATGAAAGGTCTCCCCGTCAACCAGAACGCTATTGAATGGTTTTGAGATCGGATGTTTACTTTTTGAGTTATACGAGTTTTATGTCAAATTTTTCAGTTTTTTGGCAGTAACTGTCACACTTGACCTTGGAAACAGAATATGATTCCAGACTTAGATTGCACACGATAATAGCTATCCAACAAGCTAAAGATTGTTAAAATCCGTCCATTTTTAACTGTAATATCGACATTTTTGTGTAAGCGACTTTTCCCCCTATTCCAGCAGTAGGAGTTTTGTGCATTGTATGACAGAATTATCTTTTACTTGGTTTTTCTTTCCACATTTCTTCATTATTCGACGATTTTGCGTTTTCTTTCTTCATTTCTTCTCCCTTCTCGTGTTTTTGCCTTTCTCATATAGAAAGGCAAAAACACGATTTACATGAAAACCGACTTTTGAACCGAGGACCGGAGGGCCGAGAGTCATATACCATTCGACTCAGTTCGTCGAAAAATGTCTGTGTGTGTGTGTGTGTGTAACGATTTTTTGCACTAACTTTTCTCGGAGATGGCTGAACCGATTTTCACAAACTTAGATTCAAATGAAAGGTCTTGTGGTCCCATATGTAATTCCTGAATTTCATCCGGATCCGGAAAATTTTGTGTTAAAAATTTTATACCATCACTGAAAAGAGCGAAAAATCGTAAAAAGTTTTCTAAATGAACCTCAAATATTTTCCAATTGATAGTTTCTATCAGTAGACGGTCAAACAAGCCGATTTCGGTTATTCTTTTAAGAATCGAAGAAAATTATTTTGAAGAATGCCACAGTATTATATATGATAGTATGATTGATATGAGAAAGGCATCATTACACCACTAGGTGGATTGAAACAGGTTTTTTCCCGCTTTCAACTCTATTTTTATTTAGTTTTATTGTAATTTGAAGGGGAAAATAAGCTTATTTTTACCCCCAAATTTATGCTAGGTGCATAAACTCATTTTAATTTGAGTTTACGTTTCGTCTTTGACTTATCAGTGCGTAGCAGTTTATGTTGAAATGCTAGTGCGACCTGACGGCTCAACATAAACCGTTAATGCTTCTTGTAAAATACTTTTTGCATTACACGAAGTGTAATGATGATAATAATAATAATAATAATAATAATGACGTCTCGGACGAAACAAATTTCGGCTTACCATTATTGTGGTACATTGACGCCTAGCAAGCCGACGACCTTTTGTCATTTTCAAAACAGTTTCAATTTCTCATTGATTCTTGATGAAGAAAAAAAGCTGTGCAAGTTTAGGAATGGCTTCAAAAGTGTTGTCCGGACTCTGCTCCATCGGAAAGAACCATTTGTTATTGGTTTGCGGGATTTAAACGTGATCCTCGATAAAAAACAACAGCTTGTTGTGGATTTAGAGCAGTTTTCTGTCATGTACTGTAATAAATCGGTATTTTTGTATCGATATGTGACAACGGATGAATCATGGATCCATCACTTCACTCTGGAATCAAAACGATAATCATTATATGTCGAAGAAAAAAACTCTGTTTGACCAAGACAATGCACCGCTTCACAAGTCGGTGGCAACGATTGTTAAATTGAACGAATTACACTTCGAATTGCTTCCTCCTGTGTTTAGTCCAAATCGGGCCCCCAGTTACTACTGGCTATTTGTAGATTTCAAAAAATATACTCGCCGGTAAGGAATTTAACTCTAATGAAGTGGCAATTACAAAATGTGGAACCAATTTTGAGGCAAAAAAAAATCCCTTCTACAAGCACGGCATCGAAAAGTTATTGAATCTTTGGGATAATTATATCGCTCTTGAAGGAAATTACATCGATGAATAAAATCGATCAATTCAAATTCATTCCAATTCAGATTTTTCATGATTTCATGATTAACAGTTACAACTTCCTACCGGCAATTTACATCGTCATGACCGTGAAATTTTATGCCACACCCAATCGTCGATCAACTACCATAACCACCGTTCAGTTTCAAATTTTAAACATGCACTTCTCATAACCCAAACCTAGCATGCGTGAGTGTGAGTGTGGCCCTAGAACAGCTTCAAATCCGTAGCCGCCAGTAGCCGTCACTGCGGCCGCTGTTTGTAAACATGGCAAACTGCACACGCGTCACCCGGTGCCAAAGTTCACTGCCAAGTGCGCGGTATATTCCGCTACATAAACAGCGGACAGCAATAATGTCGTTTCTACGTCTTTTGCACGGATTTCCCGGCACTGGTCTGCTAATGAAACCTATCTCATCATAATTTAATTTCGGTCTTCGCTCATGACTTTTATATTTCCACATTGCTCCCCACACACGACCGTACACAACAACCCACCGCCACCGACCGCCTCCTGCTCCGGCTGCACCGTTGTGTTAGGAGGCCACCACGAGTGGTTCCTTCATATTTCCCTATGCTTTCTTCTCCGCATCGTACACAACTCAGCCGACGCTTCGATTTATTTAGGGCTGCGATCCGCCGCTAATATTGTTTTTGCTTCTTTTCGTTTTCACCAAAGAGACGTGAATCAAGTGCCGCCGCCATACTTAACTCCACCCCACGTTCTTGAGAGGTTCGGAAAATATGGAAAATTTGTTTTCCGTACCGATTATAGAATGGCAAGATTTGACAAGCGAACAAGTTTGGAAAAAAATCGTACTTTGTTTAGTTCTCTGCGTCGTGGACACAGACAAATAGACGTCAAATATTCATCTTTTTTCGCTGAATTTAGTGTGCCCTTCGCAAGAACATCTACTTTTAAAGTAAACAGTTTTAATCGTCAAGAGTCCAACAACTACATTACAATATCTTCACGAGAATAAAAAGTTTGTTGAAAAACTGCTACTCATATCGCTTGGAATAGTAAGTTACTACTGGTTAGCGTTTAACTACTAGTAGAACGAAGGTTTATTTTAGTCTAGTAATTTTCCATCATGGAGCACTGGAGTTTCGCTCACAGCGTTTTTTAACAATAACTCGTTTTTGAAGCATTAGTCTTCTACTTTCCGATGCACTTTTTTTGGTTCCAGTGGAAGAAAATGTGTCAGGTTCTTTTGTGCAACTCTGTACACCTTACATAACATACTTTTACTTCTTGTAGGACAATCGCAATTGGTTTGCCAACACTCACTAAAATTTCGCATAAATCTTTTCTTTTATTCATCATCGTCATTTCCGGTGGAGCTGCTATATGTGCAAATGTTACCATTTAGAGAATTTATCATATTTTGGATACTTAAAGTAAAAATGCTTTTCGGTTTTCTCTAACTAGTAGTTAGTAATCTTGAAAACGGGATCATCATGTCAAGTATTTGAGAACTTTTGGTTAAATGATCCCTTATGCGAAACGATTCCCTACAAAACAAACTCGTTTCTCGGTCAGATGCGCAATGCTTCTGTACGTGCATGAAAATATCACTTCTCTTCACTATCCGGTCTTCCACCGACCATTTTTTTAGCGATTACTTCGGAATTAATGTTGTTCTATCAAGTAGCATATGTTTGATGAAACATTCTCATTTGAGAGCAATCCGAAAGTTTGAAGTCCTTTCCTGCTGTCACGACACCTCTGACGTATTCTCCGACTATAGTGGCTGTTAACTAAATCTCACCAAAATATAAAAGCACATTTGCAAGCAAATACGAATGGTTGAATGCTAACATTCCTCGTAATAATTTTCAAATTCTCAAATACGAATTCTCGAAGTTATGCGCTTTTTTCTTTGATTTGCAGTCAAAAATGATTTTGTTCATACCAAATGGTACAAAACATCGAGATCTGATATAACCTCTAAATAAAAATATGAAAAAATCAACTCTGGTACTTGGACAATTTTTGTGATCTAAAATCTCCCAATTGATATTTCAGGAATTTCTTGTTCTCCACGAGTCACGCATTTCTAAGACATCTGACCGCTTTTTTGAGATTCCAGATTTTTTTCGCGAATTTATGCTTTTATGCGATTTGAATACGAATTTTTAAACTTATGCGTTTTTTTTGTACACATGCGATTTTTGCGGTTTTTTCTTCATACGGTACGCATTCCTGGCATAAAAAAAAACTTAGTGAACAGCTTATTGTCCATAGACTCATCTGTAGTGTAATTTTAAGATTTAATCCACAGCTACAAATCGCTTGATAAATCAGAAATTTATCTGCAAGGTTATCAAAATTTAAATCTCATCGAATAGAGACCACATAAAACTCTTATTCGGAAAGCTTCCCATACTTCATCTTTACATACTCGCTTCCTCGTCTATAAGTATCCATATAACTCTAGAGCAGGACTGTCAGATTTTGAACAAAAGTTAAAATAAGTGTACGTTGTCACGATAGAACTGACTATACTGGTAGCGAGAATCATTTAGCTAAATTTTAACAACACTTTTGTATGCTGATACGATCATATAATGCAATCTTCGTTGTACACTGAAGTACTTTTCAAGCGGTTTTTTATGCGACATTTTCATCCGAACTCTCAAAGTTTTGTGGTTTTAACGTGAATTTTTCGAAGTAATGTGGTTATGTGCATTTCCCAAAAAATTTTCACATCAACTTTTTTTTAGAGTTTATTTATCGACACTGAGTTTCAGAATCCCCGAGTCGATTTTTTAGATAACTCCATATCTCGACGATCTTCATATTTCTGCAACAGAGCATTTCCTTTTAATTTTCAAAGTTGTGCGGTTTTTATGCGAATTTTCGAAGTAATGCGATTTTTTTTCATGTGGTACGCATTCCCCGCGTAAGAAAGACTTAAGCGAACAGCTTATTGTTCGTAGACTCGCTTGTAACGTAAATTTGATATTTCATCAACAGCTACAAATTGCGAGCCAAATCAGAAATTTTATTGCAAGCTTACAGAATTTATATCTGTCGGAGACATCTCCTCGAATCACGGCTACATAAAACTTTTGTCCTAAAAGCTACCAAAATTTCATCTTTACATACGTTTCATCGTCCATAAGTATGTAACCTAAGTTCCTCGTGAGAAGCTCTCTATATAAATTTCGAGTGCCGTTCTGATGCATGGTTTAACTGCTGGTTAGTACGATAAGAGCGCCAGCCTTCAAGCAGACGAATTTTCCAGTAGTTGCGTAGTCATCTAAGACGTCATCAAATTGTCGTCTAAGACGTTAGTATAGGACGAGACTTTAAGGTGCAAACGAGTGTTTTGTAAAAAGCATTTACTTTTCGTATACTTTCGTATACTAAACATACACTGCAAATGCACTGATTAGTCGAAGACGAAACAGAAAACATAAAAATATTTACACCTTCCAGTGCAGTATATTTCACTACGACACTAATTGTGATCCTTCGGGAAAATCGATTTTCCGCTCTCGCAATCATTTGAGACCACGACACAGGTTTATCCGTTTTGAAAGATTTTGCAATATTGATTACAATTTATTAGCTTGGCCACAGTTTGGCTGTGTGTTCAATATTGTCCAGATTTTTTTTCCATCCATCATACCATTTTTGGATCTTATTCAAATTTAACATTATTGGAAAGAAAATTTTCTTGAACAGTTTTAGCCAAAGAAACATTTTTACAAACGATTTGCAGTCAAAACACCATCAAAACGGAGCGGCGTAGAAAATTTATTAGTCTGTGCTGTACCAAAATATCAAGCCAGTAAATATGTTCCCGGTCTGACAGACAGATGGCGCCACTAATTAGTCTTAACGTTCAATAAAGATTTCATGTCAGCTCCAGTAGTCATCTCATACAAGAAAATCATTTGTCTGCTGTCTCTGTTTCACAGATTTATTTTATGGGTTGCACCCTGTGTAATATCCAATAAGTGTTACATAAGTTGTGTAAGCTTTGCGTCTGCTTAGCGGTTTAAGTTGGACTGCTAGGCGGAGATGGCAGTTCTACTTGAACTGCTTTAAGCACTGACGAGCCGAAGGCGAAACGCAAAGAAAGTTGATATTAATGAAGAATTTTCGAGTTATTTTCTCTGTGGTATTGTTTATTATAGCCGAAGAAGTACAAAAATGTACAGATGTCACTGATCAAAATTTACAATCGGTACATTAGTGTGTTATTTATATTGACATTCTTCGCAACAATCGCAAAAAAATCGTGTGCTGATAAAACACTATTTTTTAATGTGAAAAAAAAATACTGTGAAAGTAAATAATAGGCTTGTAAAACATTGTCCTGGCTCTCCTCTAATCAGTAAACCATTATTGGCTGCTAAATGTATTCACAATTTTTCAGGAGCGTTTGAATATGAACAAATTATTTGCAAAATGATTGCCACGTTTTATCACAGCCGATTCAAACTAACTCATCGTCACGAAGTCTAAATTCCAAGAAAATTTGAATTGCTACCGCATTAACCATATTTACCATATTTAGCCCCTCGCGATTATTTCCTGTTTTCAGAAGCAAAAAAGAGGTGGCTGGGAAGAGCTTTGCATCGAATGATGTAGTCACCGTCTAAACTGGAGCGGTTTTTTTATCTAAGGAAAAATCGTGGTATAAAAGTGATGCAGAAATGTTGAAACACCGTTAGAACAATTGTATTGCTCTTCAAGAAGAATACTTTGATTAGTAGAATTGAAGTTTTGACAAAAAAGGTTGTTTTCTTTGTCAGATCGAGGAATTTTTGACCGACGTGCTATTAAATGAATCGAGCCTTAGATCACTAATAATTAAATGCCGAAAAAAGTTTTAAAAGCAAGTATGTCTAGCCAAACTCTTGTGTTTTGTGTTTGTGTGTTGCATTACTCAGAGCTTAAAAATTTCAATGAAAGAATACACTGAGGTTTTTTTTCCTCGGATTTCCCAAGTTATCATAGGTTTTTTTTGTTTTGCCTTAGAAATGCATGAAACGTCGAGATCTGGTGTTATCCCGATTTTTGTATTTTTTGAAGACATTTGACAATAAAAATTGTTTTCTATAGTTCAGTTTTTGCAATGACTGAGTGTAAACATATATTGGTGAAGCCAAATGAATGAGAAACTCACAGAAAAGATGATTTTTTTGGATTATTTCACACGATTAGGGTGACGAAACAGTAACGCGTATGCACGGATTGCGTAAGAACGCAGGTTCGAGTCCTATCTCTGAGCGTATCTTTTTCCAAATAATCTGTGAGTTTCTCATTGGCTCATTGGCATCTCCAATATATATTTCCTTTCAGTCATTGCAAAAACTGAACTTAGATATGGCGACTTTACGACAAACCAACTAAAAATTAAAAAATCGTTGTTTTCTATAATTTAGTGGTTTTTATCTCCATACGAATTCTCCACGTTAAAAGGACCTCAGTGTACAATCAAACGAAGGAGGTTTCAGTTCGGGATGTGGCCAAAAAAGTGGGCACTTCAAAGTCAAATGTTCTTCGTGCTAAAGAACGTTTGAATCTTCGAACCTGTCAGAAGCAGAAACAACCAAAACGTGGTCCGAAACAAGAAGCATCGATCAGGCCGAGGGTTCGAAAGCTGTACAATACGATTCTTGCTGGAAATTTGAGCTGCATAATCATGGACGACGAAACCTACGTGAAACTCGATTACAAATTCTTGCCGGGACCACAATATTATACGGTGCGAGAAGGGTAAGTGTTAAACCAGTCCGAGACATCGATTGAAGTCGAAAAATTTGGTAAGAAAGCTATGGTCTGGCAAGCAATTTTTAGCTGCGGTAAGATTTCGAAACCCTTCATCACCACTGCTTCAATGAACAGCGAAATATACATCAAGGAATGTTTACAAAAACGACTTCTACCCATGATTCGAAGCCACAAGGATCATGTTGTCTTCTGGCTAGATCTTGCTTCTTGACACTACTCGAAATCAACGGTAGAATGGTATACTACCCAAAATATCACTTTCGTCCCAAAAGACAGGAATCCACCAAATTGCCCACAACTTCGACCAATTTAGGAATTTTGGGCATTAACGAAGGCACATATTAGGAAACATGTCTCGGCAGCCGAAACCATTCAACAGTTCGAAAATGATTGGAAAAAAGTGTCAAAACTTGTCACCAAGAAGTCTGTACGGAATGTAATGAGGAACGTTCGCAAGAAGGTGCGCCAGCTAGTCTACAATGGCTAAGTAGCAAATGTTGAGAATAATATTCTGTTGTTGTAGTCTAATATTATCATTATATCGAATAAAATTTGAATATCTAACACTTGTGAATTATTTACAGCGAAATCAAAGTGTGTCTTTTTTGACATTTATTTTTCGTTATTTTCGTCTATTTGAAGTCATACAGATGGACTTTTATTAGCTCTGGCACCACTTACCTACAGTCGGTAAAACAGAACAACAGTCACGAACAATTAAATGACTTTAATATTTACCAGTCGAGGCTATTGCTGCCAAGGTCAAGTAGTGAAAAACAATGGCAGATGAGCGAAGTCTAGTTCAAATCTTTAGCTTTGGTTTAGTTCAGATACTCTCATGGTGGGATGCGGTCCAGTTAGGTGAAAAAAGACTCTACCGGATATAAAATTGAAAGTAAAATTAGACTATGTTTGAAAAAACTTTAAATTTCTCATTCATATGAATTGAAGAAAACGAAAACAAATATCCCAATGCACAGATTTTTATCCAGCATCAGCCGAAATAACGCAGATTGAAAGTACCCCAAGGAGCGACATGGTAAACCTATGTAAATTGAAAATTTTCGTTCACAAAGAAAAATCCCTTTTACTTTGTTCACCAGCTGCTTTCTAGCGTGCCATCAAACGAGTGTGTTATGTGTATTTGGGGTTAAGGGGAGTAACCAATTTTCTCCCAATTTTCAGCATTCTTCATACTCATGTTTTCGGATAGGAAGAAGTTTTGTGTGGTTGTCGATACCCTGATTTACATGTATGTGTTAATAAAATAACCCACTGCAAAATTGTAAAACACGATTCGGAAACTATTCGAAGAATAGATTGGCTGTGCACCAGAGCAAAATTCCATCGATTCAAAAATCAAGGTCACTCACAGACCAGTCTCATCCACGCGCACTGGCATGAGGCATTCAAACATTTGGCGTAAACAAAAATTCGCGATCATTTTCGTCACATGGATGTACGCCGGTGAGTGTGTGCACAGGTCATATTGCACATTGTTTGGTCACAGATCTAACGCAGAGTCATTGCGTTGTTTGCCAAACTTTTTAGTCTGGTTCGTAAGATTGTTTGACGCTATTTTGCCTTGATCTGATGCATTTTCAAACCGTTCTTCTACGTGGTTCACCTATTAGGAAAGTAAATATTAACTAGTTTAATGTTTCTTTTTCGATGCATACTTCCAAAAAAAGAGCGTTGTTAATCAATTATTTATTTATCCCGTTGTTTTTCACAATCAAATACGAAGATCAAATTTGCTTATACTTTCTCAGTTTGTATTCTTTTGTGTGTCATCAACTTGAGAGAAATGACATTTTTAGCATTCTGAAAGAAACGTGTTGAGATTTATACATTTTAAATAGAGGTTTCATCACAATCATTACTCTTGAGATTGCGCAATAAAAATCGAACAAAATCTCGTTTAAAGAGAGAAAAAAAAACGAATAAAACGTAATCCTCTTAATATTTCGGCTTACAAATTGTTTCAACAACGTATCCTTTGTCTGTGTCTATTTTAATCCTACCATTTGATGAATGAATGAATCGCACCGAAGCAAAAATAATCGTTTGTAACATGGCTAGCGAATCATCACCAAACAGACTGACAGCGAGCACAAGCTGTCTGTCGTTTCACTAGATTGTATGCCAATGTCCGACACCCTCAATCTCGGGACCGAACCGGACCGTGAATCAGCACGAATCCTGCCTAGTAGGTAGGTAGGTGGTAGTAGGTAGAAGGGCCGAAAATGGGGCGATGAGCACATGCTACAAACTTTCATCGACATCAGGAGAGGATTGGGCATCAAACGATCCAACGCGTTGAAGCGAATTAAATTCGGGCTCCCGGCCAGTTTCGGCACTTATTTCTGCAATCGTTTGTCAACGGAAATTAGTTTACTCTTTATTTTGCACCGAAATAATCGAAATATCATCTTTGTTCTTTGTCAACAATCGAAACGGCGGTTGCAATCTGTTATCGAGCGAATGACCTTTGTCCCAAAATGGAAATGGATGTCCAGAGTTTTTCAGTAGACTATAAATGAAACAAAAAAATGACGAAAAAAACTCCGTGAAAATCTTCGTTAGAACACAATTGCTGCTCAGCCAATGATTCCATCTTGTATCCGATACAATAGTTCTTCCAACGCCAGACGTCTAGTCGAAACGGAGAACAGGAACCGGCCATCAAAGGGCCAACTCTGTGGACTGAACATGAAAATTCACGTTACAAAACAAAACCAGGCGGACAACTTTCAGTCTAGCTATGCTAGAAAATAACTAACCAACCAACCAACCATAACCCTCTTCTCCAGCAACTGCTCAATCAAGTTTTCAACACGAGTGGGATGCTGTTTCCTTTTAGTGCTGTTTTTAAGCATTTATATACGAACACAGAAGAATCGGGATCAATAACACTACATTAAATGTTTTTTCGTAGGTTGGAAAACTAGTTTCATTCCATAAACACACATTCAAGCAAATGGATCGTGCCAATTTTCTCCGGATGCTTCGGACAAAAAAAATGGTTTTCCTGTGAAAGTTAGTTAACCAGATTGAATTTCGCTTCATATCAAACCATTCGACGCAGGTTCATCTATCGATCAGCATTGGGTTAACGGTTTTTTGTTGAGTTTCAGGGATACGCGTCATACCCGAAAACTTTTATCTACTTAACCCTACTTTTTATCACTTGCCAATAATCCAACAACTTGCACGTGTTTCTGACAGAGAAAGATAGAAAGAGAGAGAGAGATACGAAAAAACTTTTCTCATCACCATCAACAGGACGAAGTGATTTTCTGCCATAATTCTAGAAAACCTACACATCAACTTAGGCATTTGTGTAGTAAGCGATTATGAAAAACAACTTGAAAAAGTTTCGACACGAACGCGACAGAGTAAAACAACACATGCTACCCGGCGCCATCAAGCTAGCCAGAAAACCGCGTGACTATCGAGTGTCTAACGTAAGGCGTTTGTTTTTTTTTTTGTTTTCGTTTATTAAACCAACGCCGATGGCGAAAGTTTTCGATGACATCAAATGAATCTATTTCAACCGGAACTAAACATTCACACAGCTGAGACTCCATTTGATGGGGCATTCTTTGAGAAATCTTCGGTGTAATTTTCCTAAAAAAAAACAACAGCTGTGACTGGATTCACCCATAGCTTACATGAAGCATTCTCAAAAGTGTGATATGGTTCTCGAAAAAAAAATCCGTAAGTGATGTAACACACCCAAAGGGGAAGAAGAATTTGTTATTCGATCGAGATATTAGTTTATAATTGGTGAAAGATAGACCTATTTTATAAGAAAAAGGACACGCTCGAATTTTTATGGTTGTATTTAGTATATTTTATGACTGTTTATACAATGTCCCAGATAGTCTACACACCTAGAAAAAATCGTGAGATTTTACGTCTTCTGAGACTGACATATACGAACATCAAAAATGACTCTTTTTACAGTAGATCTAACACATATTTAATGCAATAAGGCATATTTTTGAGTGCTAAAACATGAAAAAATATACGCCTGCCTGAAAGATGGGGTTCGTTTGATACATGTTCAGATCATTCTTGTAAACCTCCACCATTTTACGAATAACGTCCTTACGAAATTTAATAATTTTCACTGATAAATTCCCCGAAAAAGCGCGAGGAGATCGCACACAAATGGTGCACTATTTTCACTGCATTAGTTGGTAAAAATGGATGGTGTGAGCATTGGATCTGTTCGTAACGCGATTCGGAAACATGATGAGGAAAAATTTGAACTAAAACCTGAACCTGAAAATTGTGCAAGCTTTCATCCAAAAATAGGGTGTTTTCGTACGAAATGTGGTCACTAAACTGTGAGAGTGCTGTCAATCAACTGAAGACATGAAAAATGTGACGATCAAACAAAGACATGACAAATCAAGTTGCAACTGTCCAATCAGCATGTGTAATCATGGTTTCTGAATTTCACGGGTAATTTATTAACACATGGGCTGAAAAATCTCGGGCCTAACACATAGATGGCGCTAGTTTTATTGCAGTAATCTTTATTTCAGCTAATATTAACTTTTAAAAGACAGCTGTTAAAACTACATATCCATTTATTAGTTTGTAAGTTATTGCGTTAAGAGTGACGCTACTTTTGTTATTTTCAGAACAAAGGATTCCGTATTTTAATTTTACACTGCTTCTTGATGGCTCAAGAGAAGCAATGGCTGGAAAAGTGTTATGGAGACTCCGCTCCATCAGAAACAACAATATAACGTAGGTCCACTAACTTCAAAAGCAGTGAACGTCCAAATGAGGCGGTAACACCAGAAAACATTTTAAAAAATCACAAAATCGTTTCGAATGATCGAAAAGTGAAGTTGCGTGAGTTAGCTCTGTTTAAAGTGAGTGCCGCATTTGCTCACTGTTGACCAACAACGAGAACGTGTTGATGATTCTGAGCAGTGATTGGCCATGTTTAAACGTAACAAACTAGAATTTTAGGGTCGATATGTGACAATGGATGAAACATGGATTCATCCCTCCACTACGGAATCAAAACGATCGTCACATGAATGGACAGCAACTGGTGAACCTCGCCCAAAACACAACAATCAGCTGGAAAGGTTATGGCCTCGGTATTTTGGGATGTGCGTGGTGTAATATTTATCTACTTATATAGCGTTATTGCAGCGTTTGAAGGCAAAATTGCAAAAAAAAACGACCGCATATGACCAAGAAAATTTTTTTGTTTCATCAAATCAAAACAATGACAAAACTACATGAATTGAACTTTTTTTTATGTCGTTTGTTTATACCCGGCTTTAACCAAGTTGCGGTCGTTCGCCGAATTGAACTTCGATTAGCTCCCACATCTACCGTATTCGCCTGATTTGGCTCCCAGCGGCTACTGGCTGTTCGCAGACATGAAAAAAATGCTCGCCAATAAGAAATTTCGCACAAATGAAGAGGTTATCGCTGAAACTTGGGCCTATTTTGATCCAAAAGATAAATCGTTCTACAGAAGAGGTATTGAAATGTTAGAGCGGTGATGGAGTGATTCCGTTGCTCTTGGTGGAGATTACGTTGATGAATAAAGTTTATTTTTAACCTTTTCGTGTTCTCTTTGTTGTGCCCGGGACTTTTCAGCCCATGTGTTATAAGACGCTTCCAGGTAATTAGTTCTACACGATCCGCACTGAACAAAGTATTTAAGATACCGATAATGTTAAATTTCAACAGAAAAAAATGATAAAAAGGCAAAAAGCAGTTTGAGAGTGTAGAAGCATTTCGAATTCACACTTCACTAAGCACTCTATTTAGAGAACCAGGGGTTTGATCCGAATGGAAATTGGAATATCCCTATTGCATCTGAAGATCTTTCATTTGAATTTAAGTTTGTGAAAATCGGTTCAGCCATCTTCGAGAAAAGCGAGTGACATTATTTTCATATTCTGGTGCACATCACCCTGTAATTCCAGAACCGGAAGTCGGATCCAGATGAAATTCAGGAACTTTGTATGAAACCATAAGGCCTTTCATTCAAATCTAAGTTTGTGAAAATCGATTCAGCCATCTCCGAGAAAAGCGAGTGTCAATATTTGCACACACACAGACATTTGCTCACTTCGTCGTAAACTGAGTCGAATGGTATATGACATTCGTCTCTCCGGGCCCCGGTTCAAAAGTCAGTTTTAACAATTCTATATAAAAAAGGCAAAAACTACAAATTCTAGCTACTCATCAACAATTTTATTCTGTATGTCTTCTAGATAATTGATGCGGCGCAGCCACACAACCAAAGTCAAAATGACTCGGCGACACCGACTGACTTGACCGCAGACAAACCTATAACCGTTTACCCGGTCTACTCAAAGCTCTGGTATAATTTCGAAACTACTTTCTGCTCAAAGCTCTGGTATAGTTAAAAAATTCACGAAAAAAGCCTTCGGAAATTCGCGTAGAAAAACATTAAAAAAACTGCGTAAAAAAGACCGAACACAAAGATATCGGCTCATTGTACCAATCGTCATCACAACCCGAGCCACAGTACGAGGTCTGTTCAAAAAGTTCCCGCAATTTTTGAATTGCGCGCGTCTGGAGAGTCCGGTGGTCAAAATTTTTTTTATTGTGTTGGTACATATGTCCCTAATGTATGGTGAAATTTTTAGCTGTATTCATTGTTTACATTCTGTCTTGTAGCGGCTGGTGTAGACGTGTTTTTTTGAGCTCGGCGATTTTTGTTAGTTTAAACAATGGAAGAATTGAAGAGTCAAAAAATTTGTATTAAATTTTGCGTGAAAAATGAAATAAAGTGTAACCAAGTGTGCGAAATGTTACAGAGAGCCTACGGTGAGTCTGCTATGAAAAAAACAAGTGTTTACGAGTGGTATAAGCGTTTCCAAGATGGCCGCGAAGACGTTGAAGACGACGAACGCTCCGGTCGACCCAGCACGTCAATAATCGATGAAAATGTGGGAAAAGTGGAAAAAATGATTATGGATGATCGCCGAATCACTATTAGAGAAGTTGCTGATGAAGTTGGCATATCAGTTGGCTCATGCCATCATATTTTTTCAAATGTTTTGGGCATGAAACGAGTGGCAGCAAAATTCGTTCCAAAACTGCTGAATTTTGATCATGATTTTTTGGCTAAAAACAAGACTTTAATCATGCCCCAACCTCCTTATTCACCAGATATCGCTCCGTGTGATTTTTTCCTGTTCCCAAAGTTGAAGAGACCCATGAAAGGACAGCGTTTTTCATCGATTGAAGAGATAAAGGCAGAATCGCTGAGAGTGCTACAGAGCATTACAAAAAGTGACTATCAGGGGTGTTTCGAAGACTGGAAAAAACGCAGGCATAAGTGGATTATATCTAGGGGGGATTACTTTGAAGGGGACTATAGATGTAGACGAATAAATAAATATTTTTTTAGAAAAATGAGAACTCCGGGTACTTTTTGAACAGACCTCGTATTTCCCAGATCAAATCAGCAGAGTGCAATGAATTTGGATAAAATATCATCGTTTCGACTCAAAAGAACCAAATCAAAGAAAAAATGACGGGTTAAATTAGAAAATACGGTCAAAGTTATTAACAGACACACTGCCTATTGCTGATATTTTCGGCGAATAATTAAATGAAATCAAATGAACCACAACTTACTTCTGTAACCCATTGATATCTAGAACCCAAAAAAAAAAACAAAAGTTCAATTCGGTCACTGAAAAGCTTCGATTGAACCAACAATACAAAACAAATCCATCCAAACATGCAATACACCAACACAAATAAAATACCCCCACACAATGGATACCCGATCCGGTGACCAACAACGGACCATTCCTCTTTCCGCGAGGTGGCGGAGCGCATCCCTAATAGCCTAATAACAGTTGGAATAAAACGGATAGAACCGAAAACTAGTTGACTTACCTCTTCAGGAACTTTCTCGCACTCGCCGTTCACCTTCTCCTCGTCGGCTTTCTCCTTCTTGGCGGGCTTCTGTTTGTCCTTCTTGCTGAACGAGATCGACCGCAAGGACCATTTCTTTTTTACCTTTTTCGGTTTTTTATTGCTGTCCTCCTTGCTGTCGTTTATCGTGTCGTCATTGCTGCCATTTTCCAGAGTTTTGTTGGCAGCATCCGAGTCGGACGTTTCGGTGATACCGGCTTTGTCTGTCGAAATCGGGGAACTGGTGGCGACTGCTGTTGCCTCCACCGTGGTTCCATCGCCGCCGCCATCTTTGCTTTCTTTCTCTGTGCTGACGTCCTTTTCATTCTCGGCCGCATCGCTTTCGACTTTCTTTTCCTATCCGTGTGGGAAGTGATGGTATCCGGTGACAATGATCCAAATAGGTAGGTTTGAAACCCGCCAGAGTAGTGAATGTTTTAGTGTTTTTTTGTATATGAAAAGGAAAAGGATGAGGGGGAGAGACAAATACAGTCTGATTAGTGAAATGGTCGAGTAATTTTGGTTTGGTTAACTAATTCATTGTAATCATCAATTGGTTAGGAATAGATTCTCATTTTCCGATTCAGGGTGAGATGATTCGCATGATATACGGATATGCCACTCAAAACAGAAAGGTACGACATGAACCGACTGAATTGCAGATGTTAATTAATGTATACAGAAATCGAAACAGATAATCGGACACGTAACGTTTGTTGCACAGACACCATTCCCACATAGACCGGTTTGAAATCCAGCTGCTCGAGTACAGCAAGATAAACGCCTAAATGTATGTATACCGCTTAAGGCCCCAGCTTTAGCATGAGCACGGTTACGTTGCACTCGAAAGCTTAGAGCATCCAACCAGTGAGGTGCGCTGATTCAATTACATTCCGTCTGTTCTGCCGTGTGCTGGAAGAAGCACAGACGCAATATTTTAAATATCTACTGTTTGTAGTGGAAAACAAGTGATGGACAAACACAACCATTAATAGTTATTTTCATAAATTCACAAGTTTTATGTTGTCGACACTTTTATTGTCATGATAGGCACGCGTTGATAGCATGATGGCTACAAATCGTGCAACACTTTTGTTATAGCTTTTTACTGTTAAATACGATGCTGAAATTTGTCATGAAAATAGGTAAATATGATAATATTAGTATAGTGCAATAAACAGAACTCCCTCCAAACTTATAACACAAAACGCTGGGCTGTCATCTAGAAGTAGTTCAGTCGATCCAGAACATTTATTCAAAAACAATTAGCAACTTTGAGTAGCCCCACAAAGGAAATAACATATTCGCTTGTCTGAAGATTCATTAAAATTATAACACATGTTCCGTGCCTGTCGTGACTGACAGGTTTGAAGTGAAGATTGAGACACAACCGCCAATAACTTTAATTTCATAATTAAAATGTTCCATCTCTGTCCCGCCTTCGTCGTAATTCGTACTTTGCTTCGCCTAGAAACGGTTAAGTAAGTGCTAATCTCAGACGTTAGCAAGATTCTCTTTTGACGTTGTACCACAAAAAGCCGATAAAAACTCTTACTTTTACACTGGTTGTTTCACATTTAATTGGTATTCTTCCTTCACCTACGATTGGGTAATTATTCGACTCTACTCCCAACGTTGTTACGTTATCAACGGGATGTTTCTAATTTCCTGTTCGATTGAGTGCTTTAAAAGCACCTGCTGCTACCGACCTTCTTCTGGGTAGAGGAAACACAAAACAAACGTACAAGGAAGGCGAAGCGATCCCGGTTTCCTTTAATTTCCGTTCTATGCGTGGTGTTGAATTTTGAATCAAAACAATCACGCCTCGCCTTAGGCTGGTCCAGCACAGCCAGTTACTATACTATCGGTACTGTGGCCAGAGGCCAAGTTCTTTTTAATGCGCATTGTGCTCTACAAGGGAGATAAGACACAACGCGAGACATGGCGGCACTTACCGGTTATTCGATGTTGGTGTGGGCCAATCTTCCTGAGTACACTTACTGTTACAGCTTACAGTAACGACTTTCTTAGTTTGTTGCCGCTTTGGAGGCAGTACTTGACACATGTGTATGTAGAAAGGTCGAATTATATCATTTGAAGTCCCATTAAAACGTTTTATTCAGTATTGATGATCATTCGATGTTTTCCGAAAATATTACTCATACTCTTCTTTCTATTGTATTGAGAAATAAAGTTTCATCATACTACAAAAGATGGCGCTAGCAGAAGATTCCAGTTAGAACATGTGTCATATTGACATTTTGGATATCTGTCAAAAATAATTCATCATTATATTTGTGCATTTCTATCGGCTTCATGTATTTTTAAAGGGGTAGACTAGGGCACAACGAGCCTTATAACTAGGAAGCACAGTCCATTTTAAAATTTAACTGAGCGCTGAGGAATACAAACATGAATATTTTGTGTTTTATAGATTAATAGTAGATAAAAAATTACGAGGGTTCGAAATTAAGCTGTAAAATACCATCGAATCAGCTGTAACAAGCTGCAGTATCTATCATATGTAACTGTATTAAAGAGCGATCTGGGAATTCTACATGGTAGTGAAGATTCAATGGAAGAAAAAACAAAGTTGAATGACTGCGAATCAAAAAATATGTTTGTATGCCGACTGAGTCGCAGAAGTGAATTTAACTTTGACAAGGAAAATTATAATTCATACAGTTGCACTGGCTATCTGAGTGATAGGAAAAGTAAAAATTACGTAAGAAATATGTAAAACTCAAACAATCATTACGTAAAATAAAACAAAAATACAGTTGATAGACAATACTCATTTTAAAATTTAGGCGGCAATGGAAAATTATTGAAAACAAACATAATATTCGTATATGAATAACTATTCAAAAACTTATATTGCCATGAATCATAAATTGTGTCCAATACAGATTTACGTTTTTACTATTCAAGTATATATAAAGATTTCGTGGTATTTATGAAAAAAATAAAGATTCCATTACAGTTTAGATATCACATTCTACTGTTTAATTAGTAACCGTCATTCACGGGTTATCCTATTTTTGTAACTTGAGCGTAAATCTTTGAGGGAACACGATTAACGGTTTCGAAAAGAATATTTCTAATGATGTATACAAAATGAAAAAAAAATTATACAATTCATAACCCAAAATTTTCATATATATCGCACAAAATTTGAGTTTTTCTTGCATTTTTACTAAATTCATCAAATATTTCCTTAAGAAATTATCAAAATTTATAACAATTCATTAAATACGTTGATCTTATACCTACATAAATTATATTATCTCTAAATTGCGGAATAATAGCAAAACAAGCATAATTTTGCCATTTCAATAATTAAATAATGCCTAAATAAGCAGTGATAGTAAAGTGAACTGTTACTTTGATATAAATTTGCTATCGCTTTTAATTCGGGTGCTACTTCCACAAAAATAGGATAACCCCTGAATGATTACAACCTGAATCGGTTAGTAGAACCCAAATCAATGTTTTCATTTGGCACGTCAGTAAAGATGTCGTACTTCGAATCAGAACACAAAGCGTTAACTTTACGTCTGCTTAGCGGTTTATGTTGAACTTCTGGGTAGCATAACAGTTCAACACAAACCGTTATACACTGACAATTCAAAGATGAAGCGTAAAGAAAAATAAATTTGGGTAAACAGAACATCCCCGAAAAAAACTGGCTTATAAGTCACTAACCTATGCCTTTAGCCGGGTCATATAACCATATTGAACAGCAATTTTCATTTTACACCATTATGTACATTTAAAAAATCCAATTCATTTTCGAAACTTTCGATTGACGTTTGACATTTTGAAAATTATTATAAAGGGAAAAATCGCATTTCATTTTCTCGAGTAATAACACTATATTATATGTTTTCAAATCTGAAACAATATGTTGTGTTGCAAATCCAATTTTTCGAATCAAGCTTTCCTCAAAATGTTGATGCCATGATTCATTAAAATGTTGAATGAATGCAATGCAATCAGAAACTCAAAGAAAAGTACACGTAGAAATATGGTCAGGTCTTAACCATTTACAGCTCAGTATATTTAGTATCAATTATTAATATTATTTAATTATTTGATTGGAAATATTTCAAAAATTCGATTTGAATATATCAAGCCACGTATTTTCAATTGTAAATGATTGAAATTTTGATTAGTAGCGAACAGTGTCCGATTTTGTCTGCTAAAAATCTCCGGCATATCGGATTTCCCTGCCATAGACGACGGTTTTGAAGGAGTAAGCGATATATCAAAGTGAAAGCATCGCTCTGATTGGTCAATCGATGTTAAAGCGAAGCTGTTGGAAGCACGCGAATTTATGAATAGAAGCGAAATTATAGCTAACGTTTCAGTAGTACGCGTAGAATGCTAGAGGTAGGTTGTTGCTAGACAGCAAGACAAAAAGTGCCATGAAACGATTTAAATTGGTATGCTCTGATCTTGTGTCATGCAAGCTCGGATGAAATTCCATGTTATGTCGTTTCGCCTGAGAAATTGACAACTACGCCACGGTAAATTTTGAGTGCTTAAGATTAGTTTCTAATTTATGTAAGGTGAACTCGATTGATAATGAGAAAAAGTTTATCGCTTCAACCGAAATCGCAGAATGGTAGAGAAACTTAACGCTTTAAAAATAACTGCTTGCATACAAAACTTGAACACAAGCTTGGCGAAAAGAAGCTTAAATATCAAAATCGTATCGCAAGTATGGTCGAAGGTATAATTGCATACATTTGGGATATTGGTGTAATTTCGTTGGCTATAAAACAAACAATGTTCGGTTTTGACTCGTCCTAACTCAAGGTTCTAAGTTCTTTTAATCAATCTTGACTAATTTATCTCGTTTTGTTTGGCATGACATAGCATAGGGTATGAATTCAGTTTAACTAAAGTCAATAAACCATTTCATACAATTATCTTAATAAAGAACTGAAAGATTTCAAATAACGAAATATGAAAGATTTTGGTATTCATGTCATGTCCGCTTTTCACCCAAAATCGTACAACATATGAAACATTATCTATTTTAAACAACGGATAAAATCATTTGCTCATTTTCTAGGATCTAGGAAAGCGCGAAATCGAATTCAGAGTTGGTAGCACCCTCTCAGGTTTGAATGAAATTGTCTCGACTTAAAGATTTTATCACAAAAAGTCACTTTGCTAACATTGTTTTTCCAAAATTTATCTAGACTATCTTTTTGAAAGAGACAAACTTTAAACCATTTTTTTTTTCAAATAGTTATTGTCGAAAAATGACTAATCCTACAAAAAATGGTTGTACTAGTGTCAAAATCAGTCATCTTTTCGAATAAAAATCCTTATCGGGTTCAACACCGAAAAAACTTATAAAAAAATTTAAAAGTTGCTAACATTTTGTTCTAATATAGGCGAATATGTTCCCAACCAACCGCTCATTTTCTAACAATTTTTTTATTATCATCTAAGAAACCAATGAAAGCTCAATTTGTGAGTAGATTTCACTGAATACCATATCGCTAGTTGCCCGATATTTCCAAAAAAGTATCAGTAATGGACGAAGAAAAGTTTGAGTTAGAAACACTTTTTCTTCCTAAAAATGTCTGTTTTGCAGTTTGCGGTTGAAAGGGAACATAATTTCATTGAATTCGATTTTTTTTTCTGTGTAGGATTCGAATTGACAAATTTCGCGCCAAATCGTATTCGGAGTTGGTAGCATCCTCTAAGATTTGAATATAGACTTCATCACAAAAAGCCACTTTGCTTTATAAGTTGTTTTTTTTCTTACAAAATTGATCTAGATAATTGAACCACGTGGCGGTTGAACAAAGCTGAACAGGGATGGATGTTCTGTTCAAATAGGCCGATTCCACATTCCTTAGATAGAACCACGGGTTATGGATTCCAGTCTCGTCTCTGTGATACATTTTCCATAAATTTTCATTTCTGCGCAGTATGATTAGAACCTAGTTAAAACAGTACTCAAAACGATTGGAACATTTACGAACAAAATTAGTTATCTACTTGCTTTCGGAAAAAGTTATGTTGAATATTTCGTTCTATAGCAAGAACTAGGAATACAATTTAAAAAGTGTTCTACTACATTAATTTTATTTAAAGTCACTATATAGTCACGAGAGTCACTAAAATTTTATAACTTTTAAAACCGATACATTGAAAAAGAATGTAAATAACATTCTAAATTACGTGCATCTGTATTATTACTCTAGTAATAATACAGATACGCTAACTATATTTAGTGATGTAAGAGCTGTTTATTCCAATTTGACCCAACTACGGATCGTTTTGCGTATTGGAAACGGTTCTAGTGAGAATCGACACTACTCCATAAATTACACACGAACTGAAATATATAAGAATTTCCTGGTTCATTGTTTTTGTGACACAGTATTTTCATATACTATTCCAAGAATTCAATAGAGCAAAATAACTTTTCTGTAACTGATTTGATTCCAGTTTTTGTTGTGTCTTCGGACACAACCACATTATGGTAAACAAATCGAAAATAAGCAGTCTTTCCGTAAAGATAACCGAAGCGATTTTCGCATGAATCATCACACAGTACATGGTTTCGGCGCCATAATTCCCATTCATTAGTTATGCTATGATTGTAGCTTCAAACGGTAAAATTAAATAAACGTGGCAGCAAGGCTTATTCTACCGTCGACCAGAACGGAATGAATCGGACCGGACAGCTCTAAAAATAATATTTAATCGCATCCTTCGGTCCCGGTCAATTCTGATAACCTTTGCTGCGGTGTCGGTTCTGTTGCGACCCAATTAACATGTTGACGACGATGATAGCGGCTGGAAGTGTCCTGTGTCCGACTCCACATTACCCGGAAAGCGGGCATGCTTTAGCCACATGACTGATGCCAGTCTGTTCGAAAATGGATCGATTGATCGTATTTGCCACAACAACGAAAAGAAAAGAAAACTTCTGCCCGAATCATATGTTTCAATTTGCAAGCGGTCACTTCCGATTTCATAAACAACAGACAGGCGAGCTCATCTTCGACTCGAGTTTAGCACGCGTTTGGGAAATGACCGATGAAACAAACAAAAAAAAACAACGTCCGCGCCGCCGCGGTGAAGGCGGGTATGCCAATCGGCATCGCATTTTATAGGCTTGTGAATGTGTCTAATGAAAGAAACTGCTGGAGAGTAAAGAACATGAATTCCGACCAGTGCGTTTAATTGAACCTCCTCCTTCCACCTCCGTCCGTTCATTTTGCTTTCCGTACACTTTCCTGTTGATGTCTGTTTCCAACTTGGCAAGATTATGGTGGGCTGATATTACCGTACTACTTACTACTGGACTAAGGGTCTTTGTTCCACTGGCTAGTGCTACTAGCGATCGATGTAGGATTTTTTTTCATCTTTGCATTTTGTTCCATTCTTTGAGGATGAGACTCGGCAGTCATTAAAGATGGCTGACAGTGTAGTTCGAATACAGGTCGAACTGGATTAACTGAACATTTTAGGTTATTCAGGCGTATTAAATCATTAAAAATACAATACAGAACGGAACAGGACATATTTTTAAACAGCTGTGGATTCTGTAAAAATCAGTAGCCCTGCAACGTAGCTTCACTAGAAAACTATGTTGCGGTAATCAGTTTTGCAACTGAAAATGTGAGCGATTTTTGTTGCTAACTTGCCTGGAACAAGTTACTGCAATATAAATTGTTAATTGGGAAAATATACTGTTTTGGAATTGAGAAGTATTTTCGATTCATTTTCATGTCCTTTTCTCTTGGAAATTTAAAAAATGGTTTCATTTTTTTTATTCGATGTTTTTCCTTTTAAGGTAGCGCTTCGCCGTGGTCAGGTCGAAGCGAGACAACTCACTGCTTTCTCTTGCTTTGTCGCCGAAATTTCACCCTAAATTGCGAATTTCTCCAATACTAACCCGATTCACGAAAAATCAAAAACATACGATTGTAGGTAAACGATTTTACTATGCATTTGGCGAAAAATATCAGTTAGAAAGCTTTTCTTTCGCGAGATTTCGTGCGAGTTTTGTAAAACGTTTTGTTTTCTTTTTTCCTTGTCTCGCTATAAACAATTCGCATAAGTAGGGATGTGCTACGTTTTCAACAAAGCGTCAAAGCTAGTAGCGATAAATATCATTACTGATTTCTGGTTCTACTGAAACATGAATAGAAATTATTTTACAAAGTAGTAACACTTACTTACATTTTCTACTCATCTATGTTCAACGTTTACGCAGAGAGAACGGACAACGAAAACAAAAGAAATGTTGTTAGCGTCTACCGCATGTGGCATTTTGCACACCCCAATGCATGCGTTGACATTGTGTGCGTACGAAAGAATAAGGAAAAACTCATTTATTTTTAAAACTCGCACGAAATCTTTCGATAAAAACGTTTATCAGACACAATTTATATACGAATCGATAGAAAAATTAATTATCTAGAATCGTATGTTCTTGGAATTTCCGTTTTCTTCCCCGTTTTCTCACAATTTTGGGTGAACTGCGTGAAACCCCGGGATAGGCAGCGAACTCCCGTGACCACGGCGAAGCGCTACCTTTAAGGTCGATACACTTATTTCAGCGGATATTCACCCCCATTCTTGTTTACGTCCGTATCGACCATACGACGAACGGGTACTTTCGAACGAATACGAAAAAGTCATTCTTGTTTTCACTCGCATGAATTCGAACGCGACTCATTTGCCACAAAATATTCAAATATCAGTAAACTGTAAACTAAATCAAATAAATGCTAAGCCTTGATGAAATCAGTCCAATTCTTGTGATTAACCATATGCGAATGGATGCCAGTTTAGATTCAAACGTTTCTTGTAAAGTCCCAGAAAGTATGGACGCAACCAAAAACCGCTGCCATTTCGCAATGGTTCAGACTCTGTCAATTTTTATGGCTGCGTCCTGTTGTTTACACTCTTCTCTAACCACTTGTGCAGTTGCTTATTCGTTTTCATTAGTTTGTTTCGAAATGCGTGGACTTTCAGCAGAACAACGTTGAAAAATTGTGTACAAATGGTGCACAGCACGCGGACTGTCACTGAGAAAGATAGCAAAAATGGAAGGAGTAAGTGAAAAAGCCGTGCGAAATGCAATCAGGAAGTTCAGTGAGGATAACACCTTTGAGGATAAACCGAAAACGGGTCAAAAAAAAAGGTCCTGCTAACCCTCAGTTGGATAAACGTATACTGAAGGCGTTCGAGCAAAAGAAGGAGGTTTCAGTTCGGGATGTGGCCAAAAAAGTGGGCACTACGAAGTCAAATGTTCTTCGTGCTAAAGAACGTTTGAATCTTCGAACCTATAAGAAGCAGAAACAATCAAAACGTAGTCCGAAACAAGAAGCATCGATCAGGCCGAGGGTTCGAAAGCTGTACAATACGATTCTTGCTGGAAATTTGAACTGCATAATCATGGACGACGAAACTTACGTGAAACTTGATTACAAATCCTTGCCGGTACCACAATATTATACGGTGCGAGAAGGGCAAGTTTTAAACCAGTCCGAGACATCGATTGAAGTTGAAAAATTTGGTAAGAGAGCTATGGTCTGGCAAGCAATTTGTAGCTGCGATAAGATTTCGAAGCCCTTCATCACCACTGCTTCAATGAACAGCGAAATATACACCAAGGAATGTTTACAAAACGACTTCTACCCATCTTGCCAGCCAGATCTTGCTTCTTGCCACTACTCGAAATCAAGAATGATATACTACCAAAAATGTCACTTTCGTCCCAAAAGGCATGAATCCACTAAATTGTCCACAACTTCGACCAATTGAGGAATTTTGGGCATTAACGAAGGCACATCTTAGGAAACATGTCTCGGCAGCAGGAACCATTCAACAGTTCGAAAATGATTGGAAAAAAGTATCAAAACTTGTCGCCAAGAAGTCTGTACGGAATTTAATGAGAAACGTTCGCAAGAAGGTGCGCCAGCTAGTCTACAATGGCCAAGTAGCAAATGTTGAGAATAATATTCTGTTGTTGTAGTCTAATATTATCAGTATATCAAATAAAATTTCAATATCTAACACTTGCGAATTATTTACAGCGAAATCAAAGTGCGTCCATACTTTCTGGGACAGTCTTTAGCGCAGTAAATTGCATTTTCCTGATTTTTTTTTGTTGTGCATCTCCCATCAACTTACATATCTCAATCTCCAGTTCTTAAGTCTTCTAACGTGAATAATCATTCGTACTCAGATGTTTTTTAGACGATTCCTCTACACTCGGTACCTACACCTCCATTCACATCATCTTCGTTATTAATTGCGCCGTTAAATGAAACGTTAAACGTCATGATCGATCGCTTAGTGCTTAGTTATTCGTCAGGGATGCCGACGGATCCCGACCAGTCGAGACCGCAAACCAGACCTACTTGATCAATGGTCGTGAGAATCGAAGTGGAACCCGTTATAATCAGTGACCTTCATTCATTCTTCTGTCATGCGATGTCAACGTTGCTCCTGCTGCAGCTACTGTCCGAATGCCAAGAGGGATGCACTCGCAAATCGCAAACTGCGCCATAACTGCAGCCGGGGTATTGTTTTGTTTTGAATTTCTGTCCGACTGGCTGTCTGTCTGCCTGTCTATCTGTTTTTTGTTTGATCGTCCTCTCGGCATCACCATGGTTGAATTGCTGATTGAGTCTAATTAGTCATGTTCAAAGTCTCCCGCCTCATGTCTTTAAAGGGACCTGTCTTTGAGGCAGTCATCCTCCGAGGGTGATTGAACCAGTCTTTTTGAACGGTGTTATTTTCTACTTCTAGCACGAATCAGGAAAACCATTATAGGACCGGTCATAGTTCGGTACGAAATTTAATTGTTTAATAGCTTTGAAGTCACCTATCAGGTCGATTTTTTTCTTTGAGTAATCTTGAACCGTTAGATCGATTCAATATCAAATTTTAATCTGTGCTTCTCGAAGTTCGGCTGGTTTCTGACTGATTGCATTGCCGTTACTTGATTGAAGAAAGTAGCGAACAATAAAACGAGACAGTGCAATCGTTTCATCAGAAATAGATTCGATTGTTATACCTCAACAAGTGCACAATTTCGGCGTGTTGAAGGAATGCCACTGATTGAGTTTCTAAATTTATCGACACTGTTCTGGCGCTGAATCACTGATCTGCTATGGGCTATACGTGAGACTCACCTTCTTATTTTTATTTTGTTGAAAACCACGAATCGGTGGTTGCTCACCACCGACACTATTGATAGAAGTTCCTTCCGAACCGGATCGAAGTATCCCCTGGGGCGCTTGGTCGTACACAGAAGAGGCGTCATTATTACTGACATGCTACTGACGGATAATTGAATCTGACAGCCAATTGCTTCTTTGTCTGCTTCGTCAGAGTCAGTCAGATCGAAAGCAGTCAATTATTTGATGAAGAAAAAGCGGAAAAAGAACTGGATCAATATGGTTCTTCGGGTTGGGCAGCTCCGATTCCAGCCGGAGGACTCGACGCAACGGAGCATGATTTATTGGTCCGCTACTGGGTAGCGTGGCGTGAGCTTGCGTGCGTGCGCCCGGCTTGTAATGGCGGTAATCAGGTTTAAACGGGCCTCAAACAACATTTTTAAATGGTTATTTTCAACATAAACAACAACGCACACACACACACGCACACACATTTGTATGCAGTCTCTAAATGCACGATACACAGCCGCTCGGTTAGGGCCCGGTTTTGTTCTTCGACACCATATCGCCTCGCAGAATCGGTAACACAACAGCGTACAGAGCGAGGGGGAACCAAGGGCAGCCCGCCATTGGCACTTGCCAGAAGATGTTCCCCGCAGGGGGAGAAATGAAATTAATTATCATTTTGGTGTTGACTGCAGAAGAATTATGATGAAAAATAGTGCACTACTTTTATTGGAAAATTACAACCAGGCGAGTGGAAAAATGGCTTGCTCTTTGTAACAGCAGTAGTTTAACTTTGTTTTATGAATTGGTTTCAGTGTGAAAAGTTATTGGTTGATGCTGTGCTCAGTTCTCGGTAGGAAACTTTCTTGCCTTGGGGATCATTAGTGCACTTGTTATCGTACGAATTGTGGTAAAGTTAGTATGAAAAAACTTAATGTATTTACGTTTTTAAAAAGCGTAAGACTTTTAAACTAATTTTAAATATTGCAAATTCAAATAATCACAGAATTTAAATTTAACACATAGGCTGAAAAGTCCGGGGCTTAACAAAGAGAACACATTTTTTTGGTTCAAAATTAACTTTATTCATCATCGTAATGTCCATCAAGAGCAACGCAATCATTCCAGCACCGCTCTAACATTCCAATACCACTTTTGTAGAACTATTTATCTGTAGGCCTCAGTTTCAGCAATAACCTCTTCATTCGTGCGAAGTTTCTTACCGGCGAGCATTTTTTTCAAATCTGCGAACAGCCAGTAGTCGCTGGGAGCCAAATCTGGCGAAAACTGTGGATGTGGGAACAATTCAAAGTTCATGTAGTTTTGCCATTGTTTTGATTGACTTGTGACACGGTGCTTTGTCATGATTAAACAATTTTTTTCCTTGCCTTCAAACGCTCCAATAACACTATAATATTCACTGCTAATGGTATTTTCTTTCTCAAGATAGTTGAGAAATATTACACCACGCACATCACAAAATACCGATTCCATAACCTTTCCAGCCGATTGTTGTGCTTTGGACGATGTTCACCAGTTACTGTCTATTCAGATGACGATAGTGATCTGGAGTGGAGAGAAGTGATGAATCCATGTTTCATCCATTGTCACATATCGACGCAAAAACTCCGTTTTGTTACGTTTAAAAATAACCAAACACTGCTCCGAATCATCAACACGTTCTCGTTTTTGGTCAACAGTGAGCAAATGCGGCACCCACTTTGAACAGAGTTTTCTCATAGTCAAATGTTCATGCAATATAAAGCCAACACGTTCTTTTGATATATTTATGATGTTAGCTAACTCACGCAACTTCACTTTTCGATCATTGTAAACAATTTTGTAGATTTTTTTTATGTTTTCTGGTGTTACCGCCTCATTGGGACGTCCACTGCGTTTGAAATCAGCAAATCAACTTTTTCTTGTTGTTTCCGATCATGAAATTTCAACAGCTGTCTTTTAGAGATTAGTATTAACTGAAAAAAGGTGACTGCAATAAAACTAGTGCCGTCTATGACTTTTCAGCTCATGTTTATATTTAGAATTCAGCTATTCGTACTACTCGTGAAGCTTTTTCAGGAGTAATTTTGATTCTGCAGTCATTTGCCTATCTGTGCGTACAACAGGGCCGCTTTTACAGAGGAGCAGTGGGGGCAAGTCCCCCGGACCCATGGTCTTGGGACGGGACTCAGATGAGACAGGACCCACCGAGCAAAAAAAAAGGAAGATCATTCAGTTAGTCACGAAAAATCTTGTTACCAGACCCATTAATACGTAAAAGCGGCGCTGGCGTACAGTATACAATGTTCACGATAATCATTGCTAGCCGTGAAGCTCGTGCTGTAATAAGACTTTTGTGTGCAAAACAATTTTTAGCTGATGGAACTTAAATTCAGCTACTGAAATAGAGTACGTAAAATTGCAGAAATCGGAAAATGAAAGATTTATAGGAAACTAAATGTGCTAATAAAACATGACTTTTCTAGCAGATGGCTAAATCAATTTTCACAAACTTTGAGTCAAATGATTCTGATTCCATACAAAATTCCTTAATTTTAACCGGATCCGATTTCCGATTGAATCGAGTTTCCTCAACCTAGATTCAAATTAAATATATCAGAGTTCCATATAAAATTCCTTAATTTTAGTAGGATCCAACTTCCGGTTCCAAAGAAGAAATTTTCATGATCTCGACAACCATTCTAACAAGTTGGTGCAAGTTAGTAAAATGCAAATATTTTTATCCACATCGTGCCGAGACGCCTATGACACTGGCCCTTCTTTTTCATCCACTTGTGTACCGAATATCCTGTAAAAACCGAAAAACGACGCACAATGAGTTTTGGTTCGAATGATCTTTGTATAGGAAACAAAGATCCGACCCCCTTCCAGAAATTATTTTAAAGAAATAGATAAAACTTTCATAGAATGTAATCCTAACTTCGATATCAATCTCAGCCGCCTCAAAGTTCCTAACCCTTCATTACCAAAAATCAAAGGATTACCTAAAGTCCATAAACCTGGAAATGAAATAAGGGAAATTATTTATTCAGTAGGAGCCCCTACCCAAAATATCTCCAAATGGCTGGTGGAAGAATTCAAAAATATGCCGAAAAAGTTTTTTAGTAGATCCATTCCCAATACACAAGAGTTCGCTACTCAACTTCTGAACTCAGGTGAAATCGAAGATGACGAGATAATGGTATCTTTCGATGTTGTCGCCTTATTCCCAAGTGTCCCGGTGAAGGACTCAATCAACAAACAACAGTTTACCTTTCTTACATGTTCTTATTATACGGGAGGCAAAAACTTTATCTTTCGAAATATATAGGAAGCCAACCAATACAGAGCGAGTTATACCTAATATTTCTAACCATTCTCACCAACACAAAATGGCAGCATTTCACCATATGTTTCACAGAATGCAAACCTTACCCCTCAGAGATGATGCGGTAGTGAAAGAGAAAAATTTTATCTTCGAAATTGGAAAGCTCAATGGATATCCGGAGCGCTCAATCCAAACAATCCTCGATAAGAAATTAAGATCATTGAAAAAATTATCACTTACAACTTTGACCTTTGAAATTTTCAAACATAATTCCACTTCTTTACTAAACAGAGACCAAGGAAATAGGTCTTCCTGGCTCTTTAAGTTACTACCTACACACAGGGGACAGACAAACATAGAAAACACTTAACCTCTCTCTACCCTAAACAAACCAATAATTGAACAAACCTAACACACTGAAGAAGAATATAAATTGTATTCGAAATACGTATATGTGATGTGACGTTTATTAAACATGATTTATAGTGTTGTGAGATACATAGTGAATTTGTATAGTGACTGATATACTTATAACAGAATTAAATGGTAATATTAAAAAATTTATCCTTGTAAAATCATTCTGTTCAAACATTCAAACGAAAAGTTAATGAAACTAATGATTTTCTTGGGTCTCAGGTAGTGCTTAGACTTAAAAAAAACCTATTTTCGGCTGTAGTTTTTGTGTGTCTCATTTCTCGAAAGGACAATGTATGGAACACTTGTAGAATTTGATACTATCATTTTGCCGAAGGAAGCATGTTAATACGTTAAGGCGTTTAAGAGTTATGCAATGTTTTTGAGTTTTTTGAAGGTATTTTTAAAACTAATTAAAATAAGTTTAAAAAATAACACCCTTCCAATTTTCTCTTAAAGTTTTACTTATAATATGACCTTTCAGGAACCGCATAGGATCCATTTTTATCGATCTGGCATCTAATGAATATTGATATTTGAAGCTTGACAAGTTTTTGGTGAAAAAATAATCATAACTTTTCACTGGTAGCTCATATGAAAAAGCTTGGTTGAGCTTGTGCGCAATGATTAGTTCAACAACTCTTATGAAGACAACTTTTCCGTAGAACGTTTCACAAAAAAGTTAGAACAAACAAAGTAAATTTTCAGAAGCCACCCTACATTTATTCGGGAAAACTGATGTAACTCGATCAAATGAAAAGCTAGAGAGGTGTTTTTTTCAGCAAAGTTGCTCAAAATAAAATTTTCTACAACTTTATTGTACAACAAAGTCATTTTTGAGTTCAATTAAGAAAGTTAGATTTCAGATTTCAATCTAAATGAGGACCACCCTAGTAACATTCTTCATCAAAAGGAGCTCCATTTGGTTACAAACAACTTTTGTGAAGACACCAACTAGGGTAACAGAGGTATTTTGGCCATTTCATATATTTTGGCCCACCTAACAAAATTTATCGATTTCATCGGATTTTATCGATGTTAAGTAACTCATTTTGCATCAATTTGAAGCCAATCACATTAAATTACCTATTGCGGAAGGGGTTTTTAAAGATATTACAATATTTGGTGGATATTTTTAAAAAGTGGGCCAAAATAAAATCAATCCTAAAGTGGGCCAAAATACCTCTGTTACCCTACAAATAACTAATATTTAATAGTGAGAATAGTTTTGTCACGCTAATTTCCCGTTTCGGACCATAGTGCAGTGCTTTGAACAAAATTGGTAATGTTTCCCAAACAAGCACGCTTTAGTGGAACACTCACAAAACAACTAATTTTTGATTTTTTTGAATTCTACTATTAAGGACCTCTTTTCTTGTGAAACAGACTACGACCCCTTTTGTGTCGAAACGTCCATATGTGTTAAAATGTTTTCAAAATAAAAAACACAGGACCATGAAAACTAGCAGATAACGATTTGTATGACACATTTTTCTTATTATTTTTGTGCAATCAATAACATATTTTTTCATGATTAAAATCTAACCAATTTTGTTTTTTACAGGTCTGTTATTTACAGGTCGAGACATTCAAAACATTCGTTACATACGTTAGCAGATTGATTTTCACTGAAACGAGTGAAAAAACTAAACGCGATCAAGATTAAGCTTATCAAAAACTCCAAAATTGATAAAGAAATGAAGGAAACAAACAACCATTTCCGACTAACAGAAGCGAATTTCTTCCTTGCAGTAAAATTAAAATCTACTCACACCACAATGTTTATATCATGAGCTTCAAGAGAAGCATAAAAGTAAAAACTTTTTAATCCAGCAGTCTACCAAAACTTTCTCTTCTTGGATGAACGGATTCTAGGAACCTAATAAAACTCTCGGCCTAATTATTTTTCTCTTTTTTTGCAGCAAGTGACGAGGCAAGATTTTTTATTCATACTCGACCTTTTCCTCGAAGCCACTCTCTTCGGTGCCAAGACCAACACTTTAATCTTTATTTTCTTCCACTTCCCGACCAAGTCATTCGAATCACTTCAGCAGGCTTAATTCAAAGCCCAATTCGTAAACCACCGTTTGTTGGGCAACGCATTACGTGCTCTTAACGTTTTTTTTTTCTCTGCCCGTGACCTGAGAGCGCGCCGACTGGACTGGGAACTATAGCCACCATCACCCGTAGGAGTTTTGATGGAAACTCTGTTGAAAGGGACGAACACAACTCGTGAGAAGCCTACCTGGTGAAAATTGGTTGTAGTAAATTAAAATTTAAAATCAAATCGCACAACCACCCAACGTCTCCTCCTTCCAAACACACCTCCTAATAGCATCGGGCTCAACTGCAAAAAAACGTGGCCATCAGGCACTGGCCACAACTCCGTATTATTGCTGTTTTTTTTTCTTGTTTCGAATCCACTGCTCAGGTGAAGAAATCAGCACAACGTCGTTGCACACAATTTGCAAGATCTAGCTTCGGGTTGCTTGCGGCTGCGGATGTGTATGTTTGTGTGTGTGTTTATCGAGATTGGTTGAGCTTTTTCTGCCAAGATCACGTTTTGTTTCGTTCTTGTCCTACATCAAAGCACAGCTTTGCACAACCCCAACTTTGGTTAAAGTTTTCTACCGGAGCAGTGAAGAAAAAGAACGTTTCCTTTTTTGTAGCTAGTCATAATTCGCATAGGCAATGAACTTTAAACAGGCACTGCCGGTTAAATGATTTGAATCACTCATATTGCACTGATCGAACCGATCCAATGATGTTTCACATAACCAACACTGGGGTTGGACACTAACTTGAAACTTGATAGGATTTTTTATATTGATTATGATAATATTAATTCAAATCATTAGTCAAAAGTTATGCATTCTCCATGCAGTCGCAGACTGACGTGGAAAGCTGGACCGCCGGAAGGCACCCGTGCTTAGAACAACTAGCCAGCGCAATAATGTTATCGACTAATCGAACAAATTCTTTCGTCTGTTCAGTTGGATTGTTGTGGTGACTCATCGGGAAATCAGCCGTAGGGAAAGATTGTAAGGTTTGGCAATGTGAAAATCGTGAGTCAGTTTAACTGCAGCTGCTTTAGAATTGTTTTTCCTACTGTTGTGAAAGTTATGATTGTTACTACAATTCTTATTCTTCTTGGCGTTGGCCAAGAGGGGAAATTTCAAGGTTCCACACATTCCATACCAAACGAGCAAGGCTACGTCGCCCAAATGAACACTAGAACCATCTTCAAAATGATAGAATCTCTACAGCATGTAAACCTCAAACAAACACGTTTGCGGTAATCAGTTTCTAACGAAAGACACGGGCATCTTCTGCTACAAATCCATCAGAGAATTTTACACTTGGACAGAAATGTGCCTAACGATAGTAAAATCCGAATTGATCGGTTCGCTACCGAAAAGTACCGTGTTTTATGTTCGCAAATCATTTGACCAGCACTTGACCGTGGATCGGACGGTTGGAAGTGGAACAATTTTCGTATTCTCCCGTCAAATGGACAATATTGTGAAAAATTAATTTTCAATTTGGGAAGTCAAAATTTTACATCCCAAGCAAAATTCCATGAGCATCCCAAAATACTAAGGTCATAATCTTACCGGACCACATTTGCGTTTTTAGCCGTTTTGGACGGTTTTCACTCACTGCAGTCCCCCTCGATGACGACCACTTCAAATCCGCAATGTAGTGATGGATCCAAGTTTCGTCCATTGTTTCGTATCGACGCTCAAAAAATCCAGTTTATTTTGGAGGAACAGCTCCAAAGAGCGCTAGGAATCAATGGCACCCACTTTGACAACAGATTGCTCATAGACAAATGTTCATGCAAAATAGTTTACACTGCGTATTCATTAAAATGTCAGCTATCTCAAGCCGAAGAGTTCAGTATCTTCGTTTAAACTCAGCGTACCACCGAAAAATTGTTGTGGCACTTTTTCAAGTCACCGCTGAGCTTCGTCAGTGTTTTCTTTTTCATCAAAAAGCATTGATAAATCAACACGCGAAAATGTTCCGAATCCATTGCGTTGAATATATCAAAACTATCAGCATCACTTAAATCACTGTAACTTGTGAATCAAACATCAGAATGTTAGAAGTTATTGGCGGCTTAGAGACCGAAAACAGAAAAACTAAAATTCTCGCTATTCAATGCTGGATCATATATCAACGACCTCATAGAATACCCTATTATCTGTTTATTTGTTTTTTGAATCCATAAAATTAACAAATTAAATTCGTGCAGTTTTATTTTTTTTTTGGAAAACATTTTGTTTATTCGCCAAATCACTATTTTAGTAAAACATTCATAAGAACCCGATGAGTCGTCGTACTTCCGTTAAGTAATGTCCCTGTTATAAAGTGCAAACAGAAAATTATTACTACACTAACGCAGTTGCTGTTAACTGCAATTTATTTCCACTGAACAGAAAGGGAAGCGTGTTACTTGCATTCCGTGCGTTGCGATGTTGTGTAGTTCGACTCACACAAAAACAAATGGAAGAGAATAAACTGGGGAAGCGAGAAAAAGGTTGAAAGATTCGTGGCTGTCCCATGTGTTCGTTTTTTACCCTATACCATTGCAAATCGATGACTATATTTGAAACACGTTTCCTCGCTTTATTCTTGATTCTATAAATTCTATTTTCCGCGAAGAAATATAAAAGCGAATACAATTGAAGTTTATCTAATATTCGAAAAGAAGTCGATCTCTGGTTGAATAGTTTTTCACAGAGTTTATCAAATAGAACTTTGAAACATAATCGTTTTATAACTTTAATTTGGCTTTCTCTGTTTTGTTAATGGTTATTAAAAACTATTTTTGTAAATTTTTTAAATTTTATATTCGCTCCGGACGTTTCGGCCTTTTCTAATGACTTTTGATTTTCAAGTAATTTGTTTATTTAGTCAATGTCTACAACTATATACACTCAAGTCCCTTTTATGTGGCTTTTAAAAGGTTTTTATGCGACTGTTTTTAAGAGAAATTTCAGTTATTTGTTTTTTCAATTTTTTCAAAATTACGCGGTTTTTACATCCGAATTTTCAAAATTCTAAGGGATTTTTTTACATGAATTTTCAAAGTTATGCGATTTTCTTGTTTAGTCTTAAAAATGCACGAAATGTCAAGATCTAGTGTTATCACAAAAAAAACAAAATTGTAAATCGACTGCCTGTACCTAAATTTTTTTTCGTATTAAAACCAGATACCAACATTTCAAAGTCCCGAAACGTATTTTTTCAAGAAAAATTTCATGAATTTTTAAGGAATCTGGTAAATTTTTTTTCTAAGTAGCGGATTTTTTTATGCGAATTATTAAAAATATGTTTTTTTTATGTGAATTTTCGAAGTTATACGGTTTTCGCCTTTCGCTATTAAAATTTAATAGGATTGATGGAAAACCCGAATTTCGATCCAAGCCTTGGAGAGCCCTAGTATTATATAACAATCTACTCAGTTCGACGAGATCGAAAAATGTGTATGCACCTTTCGGAGATTTATTCTATATTCTGATTTGTATCGGGGACAGCTTAACCGATTTCATCAAACTAAGGGCTCGTTCAAACTCTTGAATCGTAGATTAAGTTCGAGTACAAATGGCTGATACTTCCGGTTCCGGAGAAACGACCGTAGAAGTGACGAAATTAATGATTTATTAATTTTTTTAGTTGGTTTGACGTAAAGTAGTCATAACTAAGTTCAGTTTTTGCAATAGTTGAGGGGAAACATACATTGGAGAAGTCAAATGAATGAGAAGCTCACAGAAAAGATGATATTTTTAGAAAAAGATACGCTAAGCGACAGGACTCGAACCTGCGTTCTTATGCAGTCCGTGCATACGCGCCATCATTTCGCCACCCCAAGGCTAAGACACGACTCTACCACACGACCACGGGTTCGGTAAAGCGTACATCGAACATGGTCTAAATCCTAGCCGCCTCACGACCGGTATCATATATCCAAACATCGTTTCTGTTCATCAGACAACAAACACTAGTCTTCTGGCTCTATACATATTCTTCCGCTCAAGGGTAGGAGAATTTAATTATAATCACTTGAAGCCTTCTCTATTGTGCCTGTCGCTGGCTGGTTATCGTCAGCGACAGCCCCCAAGAAGGCTGTTTTGATAGTCTCTGAACGTATCTTTTGATGTGGAACACATCTTTATTTTCTATATAGGGGTGCAAATCAGAAACTCAAGCAAAAATATACGTAGAAATGTGGTCAGGTTTTAAACACTTACAGCTCAGTCTATTTTGTGTCAATTATTAATATTATTCCATCATTTGATTGGAAATATTTCTAAGTTTCGATTTGAATGTATCAAGCCACGTATTTTCAATTATATATGATTGAAATTTTAATTAGAAGCGAGCTGTGTCCTATTTTATCTGCTAAAAATCTCCGGTATACCGGATTTCCCTGCCATAGACGACGGTTTCGAAGGAGTAAGCGATATATCAAAGGGAAAGCATCCCTCTGATTGGTCAATCGATGCAATAGCGAAGCTGTTTGAAGCACGCGAATCTATAAATAGAAGCGAAATTATAGCTACCGTTTCAGTCCTACGCGTAGCATGCTAGAGGTAGGTTGTTGCGAGACAGCAGGACAAAAAGTGCCATAAAACGATTTGAAGCTTGAATTGGTATGCTCTGATCTTGTGTCATGCAAGTTTGGATGAAATTCCATGTTATGACGTTTCGCCTGAGAAATTGACAACACTCCAGGGTAAATATTGAGTGCTTAAGATTAATTTCTAATTTATATAAGATGAACTCGATTGATAATGAGAAAAAGTTTAACGCTTCAACCGAAATCGCAGAATCGTAAAGAAACTTAACGTTATAAAAATATCTACTTGCATACAAAACTTGAACACAAGCTTGGCGAAGAGAAGCTTAAATATCGAAATCGCAAGTATGTACTAAGATATAATTGCATACATTTGGAATATTGGTGTAATTTCGTCGGCTACACGGGCAGAATTCCGATTATAGAAATGAGCAAAGCGAGTCATGATTTGGGGAAAATAATATATTTTCATGTTATGATAATACACCATGAATGAAACTTCTCGGATCATGATCCATTTGGATTGATTTCGCTGAAATTTAAACGTAACGCACTTGACGTCGATGGGTATAACTTCAGGCGTGTTTCTGCTACGATGGTAATTTCTGCAACATAAATTCAGGCGTAATATTCTAAAATATGAAGATTCCAAATATGAATTAAATGGAATGGTGAGATGAACGTGTTTTATACGTGATTTTACCTAATGTCTCAAATGATGTACATTTCAATAGAAAAATAGTGAAAAGAACGACGAACTTCTTTTGATCGGAATCATTAACGATTAAAATATTATGTTTTTGAAGCTTGTTTACTTGCGTTCATTGCTCCAGTTTTGATTTTGTGTTTCAGAATTTAAACACTTAAACGAACGACATAAAAAACACCTGTAAATCAAACCTCTTTAAAAGAAGCTCTATGTCGAATTCTTTCAAAAAGCGCGGATTGATTTTTCCTTTCATGTTTTCAAAACATCGTTTGCAAAATCATCTTATTTAAAATATTTAGGTGAATCAATACAGCTGGTGTTGTTATATCTAAGCGTAGCGTAGCCGTGCTTAGTCCCTTATGATGTCAATTTTCGGTTCATTATCTTTATGTTGTCAATTCTCTATCAGCCGGTGGGTAAAACAACACGATTATTAAATATTAATACAGATTATTAATATGCTTCAGGATCAAGTAAACATTTTCAGTAGTTCTTGCATTTCAATGTATGCTTTTTGCCTTACCATCAATCTATTAAGCAATCTATCACATCACTTGAGGCAGAGGGTTTAAAGTGATATCCGGGTAGAAAATTGGAGTTACAAGCTTTGAAAGAAATACATTCCTCAAGTAACGCATTTTCGAACCATGATTAATTTTCATGGGAGAAGAGTTATTGCTCATGGTTTCATGATAAGTTAAAATGATTGGTTTCATGATTTTCTAATCATGACAGCAGTAACGGATTTCTTTCCGTGTATAAACCAAATACAAATCAAGACAAACGATGTTCAGTGTTGGTTCCTAATCAAGATCAATTCAATCTAAGCAGACTCTCGTGCAATTGCGGATTCAATGGCTCGAACAACCACATGGGGCTAATCCTTGTAGTTTTTCCAAATAAAAAATCCTAATTTCTGCGAGTTTCTTATTCAATTGGCTTCCCCAGTATATTGCAAAAACTGTCACCTCCGATTCCGGAGATGCGGCAAAATGCGTTTTTTTCTTTCAGTACTTTTTTAGAAAGTAACCAACAATCAAGTTCAAATGTATTATCGTTGGTTTCCTGAACTAACAAAAACAATCTGAATGATTTTGTGTTAAAAGTCAGCCCAAGTACGTGTCAGAAGTTATCAAAGCGAAAAAATACGTTTTAATAGGACTGTTTAAACGACAGGAGAAAAAATAGGCATTATCCCACCACTAGGTTGGAGTAAGAAGAGGTTTTTTTATGCAAATTTTCCAAGTTATGCGGTTTTCTTGTTACAAATGCTGGAAACGTAAAGTTCTAGTGTTATTTCAACAAACATTTTTTTAAATCGATTCTCTGGGGCCTGGAACTTTTGATTTCAAAACATGTTTTTCGAAATAACATCAGATCTTGAAGCTTCATGTGTTTCTTAAACATTTTACATAAAACCAAATTTTTCATTTCAGAAATCTCAAAAGTCCAAAAATCGATAACTTCAAAAAAATCGAGAAAACACCAGAGGTCACAAACAGTTTTCCCTCAGTTTTGCTGATTTTTGATGCTAATTTTTTAAGTAATGCGATTTTGAATGCGGTACGTATCTTCCTCATAGAAAATGTGTACATTAATTACAGTTTTGCTTGAAAAAGACCACCAATTACGGCCGAAACGTCGGACAGTTTGCAAAAAAAATAATTTAATGTTAATAACTGCTTATGAAACTGAGAAAGCAAAATTAAAGACATATATAACACTCCCCAGTCGCTCAACAATAGATGCAATCTTTATGTTTCTTATGTTCGAAATCGAACACATTTCGTTCATATTATAAAGGTACGTTCGTACCGTTCTATTTTCTTTTGACTGTAGGGTCTGATCTGTGTTATTTCCAGCGTTAATGAGCGGACGAGCCGAAGGTATGCTAGTTTCTAGTGCAGTGGTTACATTCCGACAACAACAGTCAACAGTTTATCTCGGAATATTTTAACTTATTAAGCAATATCCACAAAGCAGAAGTACGTAGGAATGTGTAGCAAGTGATACCGTGTTTAATGAAGTGGGACGCTCTGGAGAAGAGGTTGCCACACTCTACATAGATTAGATTAGCTATATCAACTAGTTTTCATGTAGCAATGAATATATTAAATCTCTCGAGGTGCACTGATTTTTTTCACAG
Organism: Malaya genurostris; assembly: GCF_030247185.1. NCBI lineage: Eukaryota > Metazoa > Arthropoda > Insecta > Diptera > Culicidae > Malaya > Malaya genurostris. Next base: position 292,923,527 of record NC_080571.1, read on the forward strand.
ACTCTACAAAAACGAAATGCACATTGTACCTGCTAACCAACTGAGACTTGGAACCCCATTTCGAATTTGACAAAATTGTACGGCTTGATATTATTATTTGTTGTATACTTTTTCAAAAAGTTCCTATCATTCATGACCACCTCGTCGGTATGAGTCTGCCAAAAGTGACAGTAAAAAGAAAATTTATAGCCCTTACCAGTGCACAGCAGTAGTTAAATCCGTCCGATCCTCCATAACGAGCAATACTGAATACGGTAAATCACCCCAAATAAGGCGACTTCAATGCACAGAAGAATCCATTCGTAAGTACACAAACATAAGTCCGCAGTACGACAGCCTACACAGCCGGAGTATGAATAATGTGCCTAAAACTTCCTCGAAGTGTCTAAACAAAAAGTGAAAGAAATCCGAACAAAGCGCATAAATCATCGGGAAGAACACTCACTCACACACACATACCAACCGCAGATACCCGAAATACGTGAAAACGATGAGCATTCCTGGCTGCGTCTCTCCCCGCTGACAAATGAAAGTGAAATCAACGGGAATGATATCAATTGGAGAGGACTGACTGTTCTACCTCTGCCTCCTACTCGCGCAAGCTGACAACTTCCATTTATTTCATTTTTTTTTTTCACCCGGTGGAACAGAACCGGAAAGCGACAGCTAACCGAATTATCGTTAATCTTATAAATTACGATCGGCTTGGGCAGTGCGGGCGATGAGATCCCGTTTTGTCCCCCCACCATAGTTGGGTCGCTGTGTGTGTGTGTGTGCGCAATCAAGTAGAGGCAAGGAAAGGTCCAAATTAGACGAATTACAACTTTCTAATCGTTCACTGTCATCAGCGGCATCATCGAGGCAGCAAGCCGTCAGACACGAACAACAAGCTCGGGGGAAAATTCAACTTGACCTTCAACGGGCGGCCATGGATACCATGTGGCTAGGCCAAGGAACAGACGAATAACGCAACAGTGCTTTGGTTGAGACCATGCACCGTGGCGTGAAGCAGCAACTGTGTAACATACATATCGCAGGTCCTAAAAATAAATTCCTAAATTTATGATCATGTGATTGCCTTTTCCCGTTCCCGAAACGAGCTACGGGCGTTGGATTTATGGTTCTGGGATCGCTGAGAAAAACACCCGCTTCTCGCGATCGGTTTCGGTCGATGCATCTCAACAGTCTGTTGTGTCGGAGGGGCGAGGCCGAGGAGACCGGAGGGCGTAGTGATGCACACGTGCAACCCGTTGCAAGGTTCCATATCCCTCTTCCCATACCGTGGAAGGTATCGAATGGATATTCGAGACAAACGAGAAACATGCGAGCTAGCGCAGAGGAACGTGTGCGGTAATATGAATACCAAACGCATGCCCGGTGAAAATTATCACCTTGCCCTCGAGTGAAGACTGTTTGACTTCTTGGTCGCATGGTCGAACGGATTTTGTCGACTTTTTCACCGACAAAACCTTGACACTGTAGGAATCTGTGGATTCCAATTTCATGGTTTAACTAAGCATGGTGTTGCTTGCGTGTTTCAATGGCAGACGTTTTGGCTTGGGCGTTCGAGACAGCGGAAAACCGCTTGGCGCGATTACGCTTGCATTCCGGGCCGGCCGGGTGTCACTCTGAGGAGTCAGCTCAAAGATGTTTCGTCGTCGGGTAGGTCAGTTGGTTCATTGTGTCGTCGGCTGTTGGATTCGATTTTCTTTGTCGGAGGAATGTTTTGCCATGTATTCCATTATATGTAGGATTAGGACAGCTTACTGGGGCTGTTTTCCTTCATAGTCTTCGATATAATCAAATCTGATAACTTTTCGGGTGGAAACCTGACCACCCAACGGTTGATTTGCTAGTAAATTTAAATTAATTCCTAGACTATGTGTTCCAAATTACCTAAGAAGTAAATTTAGGTCTATGAATCCAGATAAAGCAGCTACGAAGTGACGTACAATCTGCGTGAGATCATTGTTTTTTGGTTGGTTTCCTTAGTATGGAACGCATTATGTAAATCAACACCTGCTTCACTCGACAGACTTGCTTTTAACAGTGCTCTACGGGATTGAATGCATATCTAACTGGGCGGGGTGTGTCTGTGAAAATAGGAAACAGGATAACAACTCCATTTGCTGCTAGCTCTGGAGTGCCTCAAAGAAGCCATTTAGGACCGTTCATATTTTAACTCTATCTCAACGATCTCAATTTCATTGTGAAATGTTTCAAACTATCATTCGCTGATGATTTCAAACCATATGATCTGATAAATTATCTAGATGATACATGGTTTTAGCTTTCGCAAAATGGTGTATAAACTGAATACCCCTGAATGTTTCGTTATACGTAGGTTGTTACCTATGTATTTAGCCTTGGTAACATTATGTGTTGCCCGGTAGATTTGACGTTTCCATCATAAAGTTTGACATTTTTAAGCATTACCATTTTCAGAACATTACGTCATTTGAGCGCTATTTTTTTTTTGTTCACAGGTGAGTTACCTCAGCAAAAAAAAAAGACATTGAATCGTGAACATTTTCGTGTAATGATTTATTACGATTTTCGTTGTGGATTATCAAAAAAAAAGAGTGCTTCAATCAACTTAGTTCACTTCTGGCAGTGTAGCACCATCCTATGCGACTGTAAAAAACTGCTGTAACGAACTCAATCGTGGTCGTAGTTCGCTTGCCGATGAACTCAAACAAGATCGTCCAAAATCAGTTGTTCTGCCAGAAAACATCGATATTATTGTGCATGAACATTTATTCGTTATTTTCCATGAATTTTTTGCATAAACATTTATTCGTGAAAAAATTTGTTCACATTGGAACCCACATAATTTGACAATCGCTCAAAATAGACTCGTGTTGACTGGTGCAAAGAAATTCTGGAAAAAATCAATCGTGGTGCTTCAAATTGAGTGTGTAACATCTACTCAGGCGACGAAACATGGATTTACTTATATGAGCCCGAAACAAAACAGCATGGGTGTTCCAATAAGAATCAAATCCAACAAAAGTTGTTTGCGCTCGAAACACAATAAAAAAAATGGTGGCTCATTTTTCTCGGTATAAACGGACATATCGCCATATCCGAACAAATATAATACTGTCCTCATTTTTAGACTAAATAAAACAACAATCATGCCAGTTCGTGCTCGCATCTCACCCGACGCAGTCGAAAATCGTTTACGGTCGAAACGACAGAAACAAAGACAATACGCCAGTGAACAATAGAGTGTACGGAATGGTCAAATACGATTTAACAAAGCCTGAAACTTGGCCTGCAAGACCTAATTCAATTTGTATAGATTTTAGGCGTTGCAAAGTTAAACCAGCAGCAAATGAAATTGAAATCTTACTTAAAGAACGAATGCATCTAGACGCTAATAATGTAAGTGAGATTCAATTCAACAAGGCGTCTAACTGTGTGTACATTATGTTTAAACGTGAAAGCGATGCACTTGCATTCGCTTCGGTTAACAACGAGGTGCACAGCGTTGAGTGTGACAACGGTAAATACAAAATCCCTGTGCACATGGTGGACAATGCCATAGAAGTACGCGTGCATGACCTCCCCCCGCAGGCTACCGATCAGTACATTCGGGAGAATATGACGCAGTACGGTAAAATCCTTTCCATCGAAAGGGAAGTATGGCGGAATTTTTTCCCCGGCGTCCGGAATGGCGTGCGAGTTGTGCGTATGCAACTACGTAAGGCAATTCCATCTTACATCATTTGTGATCAAGGTGGGACACGTCCGTGTAAAACGTTGATTACCTATGAAAATCAGCTGGTTACATGTCAGTTTTGTGAACAACCTGCACACTACGGTAAACCTTGCACTGAAACTTCGAAAAAAACATCTTCAACCAAAGACAAGGTCAACCGTTCAACAACGAAAACTAGTGAGCGCAGTACTCATGTTTCACCATCAAACCAACCAGCAACTGCAACCAATGTACAACAAGGCGCATCTAAAGCAACTAGCAACGAGCTCAAGACTACGAACAACAAGGAAAACGAAACGAAGACGGACACCAACAACAATATAACCGATGAGGCAATGGATGACGAGACGAGCCACGAACAAAGTGCCCCTCAACCCTCGCAGGAGGGAAATGGAAGCTCTTCTCCAGTGACAACGAGATCCACTTCAAACAATTCTTTATTTAAAAAATCGGCTAATTCGGCCACGTAAAGCTTGTACGCAAATCGGCCTGAATAAAAATATCTTTGAAAAAAAAAATATATATATATGACTACATTCTCTCGCAAAGCGTTCTTGAACGTAAACCCTTTGTGACAGACTTAGGAGTTATTTTAGTCTACAAACTTGATTTCAAGAATCACGCCGATTACGTAATTTCAAAGGCTTCCACACTTTTAGGTTTCATACTTCGAATTGCTAAAAGTTTCAAAAACATACACTGCTTGAAAGTTCCTCATTGTGCACTAGTCCGGTCATTTCACTATCAAATTGACATCGATCGTGTCGAAGCTTTTCAACACAAATTCATTAGGTACGCACTTCGCAATCTACTATGGAGTAATCCATTCAACCTTCCAAGTTACGAGGATTGCTGCCGGATTATTGACTTGGATCTGCTGTCTGTTCGACATTGCGGATTTGATACAATCTTATCCCGAATGCAACAAAGCGATTTTTGTGTGATTCCTTATCTATTTAGTCGTAGAACTAGGTCAATTTTACAAACTCATACTATACAACAAATTTGTAATGAAATTTAGTTTAATCTAAGCCTTAAATTGTACCATTTCGATACTGTAAATCTGTTAGTATAAAAGATGGAGAGATTTTATGCCTTTTGTAGAAAGAGATTATAAATTTCATTTCCAAACGGCTTTTTCCTGTTCCCAAATAAATAAAATGAAATATTTTTGTCTTCTCATAAAATCGACTTTGGGACTTTGAGATTTCCGAAATCAATTTTTTTATGCAAAATAAAGACTGTCTCAGAAAGTATGGACGCCACCAAAAACCGTTACCATTTCGCAATGGTTCAGAATCTGTCAATTTTTATGGCTGCGTTCTGTTGTTTACACTCTTCTCTAACCACTTGTGCAGTTGTTTATTCGTTTTCATTAGTTTGTCTCGAAATGCGTGGACTTTCAGCAGAACAACGTCGAAAAATTTTGTACAAATGGTGCACAGAACGCGGACTGTCACTGAGAAAGATAGCAAAAATGGAAGGAGTAAGTGGAAAAGCCGTACAAAATTTAATCAGGAATCAGTAACCTTTCAGGATAAACCGAAAACGGGTTGGAAAAAAGGTCCTGCTAACCCTCAGTTGGATAAACGTATACTGAAGGCGTTCGCGCAAAATAAGGTTTCAGTTCGAGATGTGGCCAAAAAAGTGGGCACTTCGAAGTCAAACGTTCTTCGTGCTAAAGAATGTTTGAATCTTCGAACCTATAAGAAGCAGAAACAATTAAAACGTAGTCCAAAACAAGAAGCATCGATCAGGCCGAGGGTTCGAAAGCTGTACAATACGATTCTTGCTGGAAATTTGAACTGCATAATCATGGACGACGAAACCTACGTACAAATCCTTACCGGAACCACAATATTATACGGTGCGAGAATGGCAAGTGTTATACCAGTCCGAGACATCGGTTGAAGTCGAAAAATTAGGTAAGAAAGTTATGGTCTGGCAAGCAATTTGTAGCTGCGGTAAGATTTCGAAACCCTTCATCACCACTGCTTCAATGAACAGCGAAATATACATCAAGGAATGTTTACAAAAACAACTTCTACCCATGATTCGTAGCCACAAGGATCCTGTTGACTTCTGGCCAGATCTTACTTCTTGCCACTACTCTAAATCAACGGTAGAACCAAAACCATCATACTACCACAAATGTTTTTTGAAATTCAGTGAAAATTTTTTGGTGTTGCAAGTTATACACACAATGCAAGCTCCTAAGAAACTAATTAGTCTTTTCGAAAACAAATTCGCATGAAAAAAATTCTATTCGACGTTTGACCGATTTTTGGAAATGTGATATGTATTCAAATTTTAAATATACTCACCAAAGCGTTCACAACTGGTGTTTTATGTTTTTTCGTTCGGTTTATGGTTTTACAATACAAGCCCTGCTGTAGCCTTTCTTATAGTAACACAATTATTTCGTTCTATTTTGGCTGAATTTGGCATCTTGCCATCGACCATGGAATGGAATGCCCCGAACAACATCCGGGAGGTGCTCAAGATCATGAGCATTTTCAACACGAGAGTGTACCGCCTAATAGAAAAATATGGGGCCATTGTCAAGTGGAACTTGAAGACAGTTTTCACTGAGACATGTAGTTTACAGCAAACTGATGTTTTTTGCGAAGATATCGACACAATCGGACCACCTGTTTTTGAGATGTATAGTTTCGAATTTTCCCCAATAATTTTTACCTAAGTCCTTCTCAAAAGAAAGACTAAAATTGTGATCCGATGATGCAAATTGTCCATTTTGGTATAGAAAACTGCTTGAAAATTTTTATCATAATACAAATATAGAAAAGGTAAATTGAAAAACAAACACGATCTGGTGTAATTGAAAAGTAGCACGATTTTATTTTTGAATTAAAAAAACTTCCAACAAGCGTACCTAGCCTAGCTTTTTCGTTTTGTTCTACCAAAAAGGAGATGGGGTTTTTGATAGTATCAGGTGTACAACTTTGCTTCCGCCGTTTTCCGATAGATGGCTGTACCGGCTGAGGCTGGTCAAAAAACATAGATGATAATGCCTTTGAAGTGAGTGTGTACAGTGCCTAACGAATTGTCATCGCCGTTTCAGTGATAGTTGTTCTTGTTGTCGTATTATTCACGCTCGAAAATGTCGATTTATGTGCCCAATTCTCGCCATTTTGCGGGAAGTTTTACTTTTCTGTTATAATTCGAAAAAAATGCAGCTGAAGCGCGTCGAAACTTACGGTGATGCTGCTCTGAGTAAAAGAACGTGTCGGGAGTGGTTTCAACGTTTTAAAATGGTGATTTCGATGTCGAAGACAAACATGGTGGTGGAAGAGAAAAAACCTTCAAAGATGAACAACTAGAAGCATTGCTTGATAAAGATTCATCCCAAACCCAAAAGAGCTTGCCGAATCGTTGGTAGTGAGTCAGCAAAGCTATTTCAAAACGTCTCAAGGCCCTGGGCATAATTCAGAGAGAAGGAAACTGGGTGCCGTACGAGTTGAAACCGAGGGACATCGAGTGTATGTGAGCAACTGCTTCAAAGACCAAATCGTAAGGAGTTTTTACATCGAATCGTAACCGGTGATGAAAAGTGGGTTCGATACGATAATCCTAAATGCAGAAAACCATGGGGAAAGCTCGGGCATGCTATTTCGTCGAAGGCAAAACCGAATATTCACGGCGCCAAGGTTATGATTTGTATTTGGTGGGATCAACTCGGTGTGATTTACTACGAGCTCTTAAAACCGGGTGAAATCATCACAGGAGATTGATACCGAACGCAACTGATGCGCCTTAGTCGCGCGCTAAAAGAAAAGCGGTCACAATATCAAGAGCGATATGACAAAGTCATCCTACAACACGACAATGCTCGGCCTCGAGTCGCAAAAGTGGTCAAAAAGTACCTGGAAATGCTGAAATGGGAAGTCTTACCCCACCCGCCGTTTTCCTCAGATGTCGCTTCTTCTGGCTTCCACCTATTCCGTTCGGTGGCACACGGCCTGGCAGATCAACATTTTCAATCCTTCGAAGAGTAGGAAAAATGGATTGCTTCATGGATAGTGTCAAAAGAGGACTCCTTTCTTCGAGCCGGGATCCGAAAATTGCCGGAAAGATAGGAGAAAGTTGTCCTAACAACGGACAATACTTTGAATAATACATCTGTAAGCACTTTTTCGCAATAAAGCTTTAAATTTTGGAAAAAAAACGGCGGAAGCAAAGTTGTACACCTGATAGAATTTGCAATATTCAAAATTACATTTTTTACGGGACCGTATCATCGCCGGGTCGGCTATCTATCACAGTGTTGTTGAAAAAAGGTTGAGAAGACCAGTCGTTTACCGATGCCTACGTGAAAAACAATAATGTAAAACGAACGAAATTATTGAATTAAGCAACATCAAAAACAATATTCTTGGATAGATCAAGCTTGGGTTTGAGTGAAGCGTGTCTGGTTGAGAAACAGTAACAATTTTGTTCAACGCACTTTCCATCATCCGGTCAAAGTTAATATTTGAGATGCTTTTCAGAGCAACAAATAAAATTTTTATGCAACAAAAAAGCTCAAAATTTACACAACTCGAAGCCTACTGAAGTCGGCCTAGAAGATGTTCGGACCAGATGACCCTCCACGAGACTAATGATCTGGACAATAACCATTTTTAAATCCATTCCTTTTCACAGTGTACATGTACGGCCCGTTGTTTCATAGGATTGTTGTTCCGGAGAATTGTAGGAAATAGTAACTTTTTTGCTATTAGGGCAGAAATTACGTTATAAATCAATAAGAATTTTTTTCTTCGGGAGCTTTACTCAAATGTAAAAAATTTGAAGTATCAAATCTACCATATGTAAATTCATACATTTTGGGTTCAACTAAGCGCACCGTTTTCTATGAAAGTCTTTGAACTCCTGAATTACTAATCAGCAGATGGAAAACCTGAACAACCTTTATTAGATCCGAGGGTCCAATAAAAAAAACGCAACACAAGCCCCAATCATTACCTCGTCATTTCACTTTTTGTAAGATGATTTCAAGCCAACCCGCCATTAATTGTCGAAAGTAACTGAATATTTCATCCTGCTTTGGATCCCGAGGTCCAACAAATGAGATGCTGAAAAACAGCCTTTCCCCCGGTGACAGCCGTTCGCCACATAGACCCAGTCGGTAACGAGATATAATAGCTAATTAAAATGTCGTTTTCTGGGCTGACAAAGCACATCGTCAGCGTAAAGTGTCATCCTTTTTTCGGTACTCAGCGCGAAAATTTAGCCCCAAGGTAAAGGGATCTTTAGGCACTTTGAAGTCTAGTAGCTTGGAATTTTTAATTAGATCTAATTAGTGCATCGTAGGAGAAGAAGTTCTCTTGCATTAACGGTGAAGGAACATGAAGGCGCTTTTTAGAAAACACAGGTGTTTTCGTACGCAAAAAATGGCCTACTAACCGAGCCATACGTCGCCGCTGCAGAAAGACTTACTTCCCGTATATGCAGAAATTGCAGACCCGTCTGGTTACTGGATGTGAGTGATTCATGTATACTCGATGCGAAAACACACACACTCACACATACGAACGTCAGAATGGTAGAAGTAAAACTTTCTCTTTGGTAGTTCATGCATCTGCCAGTGCCTTCACTTCACGTTAACTCTGGCAACGAAAAACACAGGCTGAGTGCAATAAAAATCTACATTAAATTTAAATAGCAAAGGCATGTTTTGATATGAAAACCATAAGCGACGACGGAACCGACGGATCCTGCTGCCAGTACCGTTCAGTGTGCGGCAAGATGTATACAAACTGTTTCTAATAAATTTGCTCGTCACTTTATTGCTTTCGAGAGGGGAGTCATTAATCGACGAGATATTTGCTAAGCAGCACATCCTGGAGTTTTATGTGATTTTTCGCACTAGCCAGGAAACGACACGTGTGCTACTTTCATTCTTTTTTTCCGGACATTCTTAGCTCCCTCTGTCACGTACACCGATGCCATTTCCATCTGCCAGAACCGGTTGAAAATGGTTTTCTAGAAAATCTTCAGAATATAAAATGTAAGTCGTGAAGTATGAGTCGCTATCGCTGGAGGATTCTTTCCAGTGGAGAAACATGACTGTGATACATAACTGAGCTGCTATCTTTAGGATAATGTAGGTGGACAGCTGATTGTACACACCCTTGAAATCCTTCTGACAATTGCGAAGTAATGCAATGAATAGCAGTAAAATATATTGCGAGATTTATGACTGCATCCGATAGAGGGAATATTTGAAAACAGAAATCAGTTCACGATTTTTTAGGAGAAAAAGTGATGTGGTACTCTCATTTGTTCTATTTTAACCATTGGGATCATTTACTACAATATTTCTTCATTTTAACTTACGAAGAAAAGAAATAAGGATCTCGGTATGGAATCAAACACCTAAATTGTAATGTATTTAGTTTATATTGTTTCATTTCAAACCATATGAATCGCCAAATTAAATTAGAAATGAAAAATTTTCAAATATATGCCAAAAAATTTTCGATTTAGCAAGCGATTTGCTCGAGCGGTAATCATTTGCAACTGTAGCAAATGGATAAATCGATACTGGAATGATTTTTTTTCCAGAAGGTAATCGCGAATTGGTCTTCGAAAATTACATATTACATTATTGTATTAAATTCGTAACGCACGATTCACGACAATTTAATTACCAAGCCGAATTTTTTTTTCCTTGATGTCAGTAATTATTGTCACATGTTTCATCACCATTAACTGTTAACATTATACGGGAGTTCGTAAACCGAACTACGCGGAATATTCGATTCCATTTTTTCCAAAGTCTATGAATACTAATAATAAATTTCATTATGTTGTACCCATTCAATGATAGTGTTTCCAATTTCCAATAAATGAAATAACAATACCGAAGCATTCTAGTAAACGTGCTAATCGGAGATAATTCGGACTAGGCAGATCCTCAAAAGATCCAAGTGCTCACTTAACAATTCCTCTCCCACCATCAAAATTCGATTAACGGAAAGGTATCTGTCTAGGCGCGATCACCTTCCGTAAGCAAAGCAAAGTATAATTCTACATATTGTTTCAACGGATTATTGTAACCGGTTCATCAGTGTACAGAACAAATGCATAATTAGGGCGACGATCATTCTACGGTAGTAGCGAAATGAGAGGATGCGAATAGAGCTTCGTGCTATGCCCAAATTGTGACAATAGAAAGAAAGCCTGGTGAGTATGATTGAAATTCGCTTAATTGAAGCTGAAGTATGTTTAATGACGTGATTTTTATGATTCTCATTGAAATTTCATTTCAAAATTTGTGATAAAATTCAAGAATCAGAAGTATGGTATAGTTTCTTAGAAGAACACGCAGGTTTCAGACCGTTTCCAAATTTTTAATTTTTAACTTCAATCGAATTAAAAACATCAACATAATCCGAATCCCGGATATCAAAAAATTTGATGATCCATCTGCAGATAAAATTTCACAAGTAACTTATAAAAATAATTCGATTATTGTGAGTTCTTTATTTAGCACTCAGGCTCCTATCTCAGGCCTCACCGTGTGTCTATTATGACATTTGATCAATAGAACCACATCGGTTGAATGCTTTCATCATATGTGTTAGTAGCAGAACGAGAGGGTGCGAATTGGTCTGTATGTTTATCCGAAATTGCAAAATCAATTGAAAGACTTTTTTGTCTTTGTTTTGCTGAAATGGGTTCAAAATATTCTAATAATGATCTCTCTCGCGAACGCAATGTTTTTCATTGTTATTTTTCTTACCCATCGGTTCAAATTTATCCAGTCTACCTGTCTATAACATTTTAAATTTCAATTTTATTTTAATTTTTTTCCTTAAATGTTCTTTAGTAAAATGAAAATTTAAAACAAGTGACAAAAAGAAATAGTTCAGACATTTTATGTTGATCGGGAATAGTTCATCTGGAGAAAATAAATCTGATGGGTATAAATAATATTCCATTAATTTAGCACTCCAATCAAAAGGCTGACTGTCGAACAACTTGCACTGTTTCGATGTTTTCGATCGAATTTACCGAAAAAAATAACTCATAGTCGTAATTAATGTCATAGTCATAATTCTACCGAAGAAGAAACTTATCTGAAATTAAACCGACAATCGTAAAAGTAAGTTGACGTTTGACAATCGTTCATCGCCCTAAAGCAAAACGAAGCCAGCTTAAAGCTATACACTTTGTGTAATTATATAACATTTTTGGTATAAATGAGTCTCGTTATTTTTTTTCTTTGGAGAAAATTAAGTAGGGCAAATATTTACTAATCACGTCCACGTCCATTGATTCGGCATCGCTGTTGTTTGTCGTAGTCAGGGTGGCAAATGAATTGTCGATTTGCATTCCTGGTTTTCCCCCGCTTTCCCGGTTTGTGAGAAAAACCTTTCGGATGCCACAACTGGCTCTTCTACAATTTTTTTTCTAATGTATCTGTTAGTCAATAAACAATAGGTACATCCGCCATGTCATTCCATTTTTAAAATGCAGCATGTTTACGATTTCGTTGCGTTGATGAGATAATGAATCAAACTAAAGCTGCCAAAACGCACAAGATATCGAGCTATATTTTCCTAACAGGATTCTAAATGCTAAGCATATCTCGTGGAGTAATCAGCAAAATAATCAGAAATCAGGAATTCTTCAAAATAAAGCAAGAAATCAGAAATTCCTCATGATGAACTCTCCGTTGGTTTTTAGCCAGTTTTATTTCCAAATAGTCCAACTGATTTATCGTCTATAAGAAATTCTTCTACAATTGATCTAGTTCTAGAAGATCAATTTCACATTTGTAGTAAACTGATTTTGATTCAGATCATCTACCATTCATTCTAATATTCAGGATTTCAAATTAAGGAATGATTAATTCAATTAGTTATATATTCCACCACCTTGGAACTAATCGGCCAGAATACACATTTGAAATTGTTTTGGGAAATATCGAATTGTGACTGATATTTGTGCTAGTAATATTTTACCCAGTTTTTCACTAAAAGTCTCGGCTTATTGCCAGTTTTTCACGAAGAAACCAAATTCTTGACGATTTCCCGGTCAATTGCCACCCTGCGTAGTGGAATATTTTTGTATTGTGACATTTTTTTAAGCTATTTTCTATTCAATTCATTTATTTGATACGGCTCTAAATTTGTAAATTGAATAGAGTCGGCATTTCAACTCGTTTTTTCTTCTATTAGTTGGGGAATAGATGTTCTCATTAGTATGCAGGCGAGACTTGAAGGTCAGATGATCCGCTCGCATGAGGAGTGTATCGAAAATAAGCTATCCACAAATTTCTCTTTCAAATTATGATAAAAAACGATATTTTGTTCAAAATAAAAATTGATCCTTTGTTGTACGAGGTTAAACCTGAGCATAATGAAAACCGGATGAAATTTAAGATATTCCTTCATGAATTTTCGTAATTTTGATCGAACGCTCTTCATCAAGTTCCGGACAAGTGTTGCATCGCATTTTTCGGACGCTCGAGCCCAAATTTTGTTGAACTCCTGCATGTTCCCAGCTGCCTAACCAGTCTTCTTGAAGACCCTCTTCACGATTGCTCAGTAACGTTCGATGGATCGAAGCTGTGGGCAATTTGGTGGATTGATATCTATACCCTTTTCCGTAAGCCAATTGAGTGTGGTTTTGGCATAGTGAGCCGACGCTAATTCCGGCCAAAACAGTGGAGGGGTACTATGCTTCTTATATAAAGGCAGCAATCTCTTCTAGAGATACTCAGATCGATAGATTTCTTCATTTATAGTTCCGGTAGTGTAAAAAATGGTTGGCTTCAAACCACAGGAACATATTGCTTGCCATGCCATACCATGCCTTTCGACCGAATTTCTCCACTTGAATCGACCTGTCCGCATCGCTCACATCCTCCCCAACGACGTCAGTAAAGTATTGTGGACCTGGAAGGGTGTTTGAGTCTTCCTCTACATAAGTCTCATCGTCCATCAAAACGCATGCATCCGGACACTGCAAAAGACGCGAATACGATTTCCGGACCCTTGTTGCTGCTCGCTTCTTCTGTTCTACACTTTGTTTCGAGATTTTCTGCTACTTGTTGGTCTTCAGGTGATTTCGCCTCTTGATACGCTGTTCTTCATGATTAGAGATACCACTTTCTGGTCCAGTTTTGGGTTAGAAGAACCGGGTTTCCTGCCTCTTCCTGGTAGCTCATCCAAAGAATAGTGTTCCTCAAACTTATTAATGATGATTTTAACACTGGCATGATGAATTCCAAACCGCTTCGCCAATTTTCGCATAGTAATACCCTTCTCACTTAGCCATCTGTCCAAAATCTTAATTTTAATTTCTTTTTCAATACGCGACATTTTGAAAATGCAGAATTTCAACCGCACAAACAAGTAAACAAACGAAACCTGACAGCCAAACGCACAGCATGCTGTGATCTGAGCATAAAAAACCATCACAAATACATGCGTACAACACAAATGTATGTAGATAGCTTATTTTCGGTACACTCCTTATTCGTTTGTTTTTGTTGCGTCATCGTCGTTGCTGTTAGTAATGCGGAAGTTGATTTTAGTGTAGTTGAAAACGATGTTGATTGTTACTGATTTACCTTGTTTCACAACGGTTGCTATTGATGTTCTAGAGAATGTTGTTCAGAATCACACGACTATTTTCATTTGTGGTGACTCAGAAGTACTGGTTTTTGGTTGAGGATGTCTTTTCAGCAGTTTCAGTGCAGGGTTTGCTGTAGTGAGCAGGCTATTCACAAAACAAAAAAGCAGCTCATTTTCGTAGCTTACCAACGATCTACAAGGATTCTATTCGCCTTGTCCGAAAATCATAAAAGGTGGAATCGCCTAATGTAGTCACATACGTAACATTCGCACTCGCCCTTACGGATACCGGAGAAAACTTCCGTCACACTTTCATTTCGTTCACGTCTAACCATTTTTGTATTTGTATCGCTTGATTTTCAACTGAGTTCGGTAACCTCAATTAAATCACAAGCCAATTCAATGATTCATTTTAATGACATCAAGATCTGGTATTATCCCGAAATTTTTTTAAGTCAACTCTCTGACACTTGGAAATTTTCGATATATTTCAAACAAATATTTTTTGAGATTGCACCAGATCTCAACGTTTCATGCATTTCTAAGACATCTGACATCAGACAAATAATTTCGGAAATCTCCCAACGTCCCAACGTCGTTTTTTTGGCATTACATTAGATTTAAGCTTATTTCCGAAGTAACGCGGTTTTTTTTGTGCGTTTTTTTTGCGGTAGGTATTCCCCACATAAAAAAGACCTCAATGTATTTGCGATTTCGAGCAAGATAATCCCCCTTATTCTGCTTAACATCGTATTGGTTTTTCGATCGAATATGGTTCGGTCGAATCCTAGCTACCTTTGGTTTTGCTAGGAATACGAATGGAATACGACCAACAAAAAAACGATACGTCGTTATTCAGAATAAGGGCGAATACATTTGTTGTATTGATAGAATAACAGCGTTTAATAACTTTGTCAATATTACGCAATGTTCTAGAATTTGAAACCATTGAGAAATAGGAAGACGAATAATATTGTTTCTTATGAGTAACGAATGAACCAGTAATTTGAAATTCGCAGTCAAGTTTAAAAAGACGTATCATGTTCGATGAGAATCGAAATCTCACGGATTTCATAGAACGTGATCGTTTTACCCACAAGACCACAACTCCATCGTGGAGCTTGCTTTTGTTTTTGGCTGAAGAGTGTTCAAGTAGGTTCAGCACGATGTAGCATTATGTAAAAGTAACGTAGCTACATCCCATTCAATCTACTACGAATGGTAATTCACAGAATAAAAGCGAACTTCATTCGAACGAACAACCATATTGATGAATTATTCAATGTTCTACATCAACTCAACCAAAGGGCTTTTTTGTGACTCTTTTATTACTTAAGGGAACTTTACCAAATCACACAAGTGATAACTCAAACTTGATGCGTGATTAATGCCAGACACGCACTTTCACTCCACTCTTGCCGGATCTATTTGTTGGCCTACACTCCTCAGTAGAGGAATCATGACGAAGAACTTTTCCGAGCCCACTTTGGCGTCACGTTTCACGAATGATACATTGTTGAATCTCTTCCAAAATATTCTAGTAGCTGTTTATCACAGAGCGGAATTTAAGTGGAATTTTATGATCAATGACTGGGAATACTGACTCACAAAAACGTTAATCACATTGTTATCGATTACTTCCGTAATCTCAAGCAACGAGTAATCGCATCTCACACACACGCACATGATGTTATCCCGTGAGAAAATATTAACATAATGAGGTTGATACCATCAACGGTAACATCTTCCAAGAAACCTGTCAGAGTAACGGTCCCCGCTCCAGTTGAAGTCTGTGCACATCTTACATCTTAAAGAGGTCGACAATTTAAATGCCCTCGTCTCACACGTCCACCCATTCGTCACTGCCAAAAGGATAGCACGATTGAAGCACGTTATAATAGCCATGGCGGAAAGAAAATTAAAACATAAAAGCTGATTTTATGGTCATTCATCCTAACCTTCTACGGTTGCAACACGAATCACACGATGGTCATCTACAAAAACCCTCAAAGAACCGCCACCAGAACAGATGTGCGACAGTAGGATTCCAAACAATCGTTGGCATTTCTAAGAGATTACACACCTTCCTCAGGAACAATTTACCATCGTGTGTGGGTTCATCGAAAAATTTAATTATTTGTTTCTGAGACATGCCACAAAAGTTCGTCTGTGTTTTCCTTTATAAGAAGTACCAAAACAGTAAACATAAACCGGTCTATTTCAAGTTACTGCCGTTTGACCGTTGTAAAGATACGAAAATCCCAATTTGATAGTACACTAAACCGAACGAAGGGAACGAACGAACGACGATGGCGTGATGCTCAGTTTTCGGACCAGAAGCAATGAAGAACAAACTAGGTGGAAAACAAGAGATTAAAGAGATAATTTTTTATTACTAAACTCACGCAGCAGCAGCAGCAGGGAGCACACATCGGTATTAGCATCGCGTAGTTAGCCAGTCAGTCAACCTACAAATCCCTCCGGGCAATAATAATTAACTTTTGGGGAAGCTCGGACGCTCGGTTTTGCTAAACTTTGATGATGCTGCTGCTGCTGCCTTCACCGCCATTGACCTCAGAGGCCAGGCCAGAAACCAAGGAGGACGCAGAATGGACGCGGTACAACAGATTGCTAGTTAACTTCCTGACTTTTTATCGCGTTAACGGATCCGAAGGCATTAAGGTTAAATATCAGCCATGGCGGATGTTTCGAACATTTGCGTCAGTCTATTATTGGTACAAGATTCGTTCTTTGATTTGACGAAGAAAATAGACTGCACATGGGAAACAACGAGAGGTGTCGAGTAGACATTGAAGCTATTGAAATTAAATGTTTTAGAGCTTAAGATTAATTTGATAATGTTTATGTTCGATTATGCGCATTGAATTTTTCATCAAACCCAGAAAACAATTTATCTGTACTAAAGGCATATCAACATGTAATCCATCCAATCCCAACGGGAAAAATCCGACACTCGACCCCGGTCAGATTCTAATTTTAACATTAATTGTCAAACTAATCCTGCCCTGGATCAGAAAACGATAATCCATTCCATAAACCGGTGGGAGCCAGTAGCTTCCCCATGTGAACCCAAAAAAGCTGCAAAACACTTACCGAACCGCCACCTTCAGTGTGCTGTGCGTCGCCGTTGGGCTGTGATTTGATCTGATCGATGTCTTCAATTTTCTCCAGCTTGCCGGTGCCTTCTGTGATTCCGCCGTCCTTGGACGGGTCTGTCGTGATGTCCACCGAACGTTTGCTCTGTGCTTTACCCATGGTTCGCGAGAGTTTAGACCCTGCCTGTCTGGTTTAGAATAATAATAATCTGTAATGGAGGAGGAAACAGAAAATTGCAGATAATTTAGTATCGCGGGAAATATTGTTTTTTGGTCGAGAAAATGCTCTAAAACATGACATACTTCGACAGCACTTCCCGAAATGTACAATGCCGAAACTGAAGAACATTTTCACCTCAACAGCTCACTACAAGGGACGATGCAAAAACCGAAAAGGTCAAAAATTACAAAACGGTCCTCATGTAGATTTCTCAGAGAGGACTGCGACGATTTTCGCACGCATGAATTCATATGGTTTCATAGATTTCTACTCAGTTTAATCCAAATCCGACACAGGATAATGAATTGTTACTTTAAGATTAAACAATTTTTGTAAAAGCAAAACCTTGGCATTACATTCCATTTGTGGAATTTGGCCTTTCTGTTTCAACAGACTACGCAGCCGATTCTTAGCGTACAGAATCATTGAATGACTAGTACTACGATCCTACCTACACTAAGAATCCTTCAAGGTCGGGGCTCGAGCGTATGACAACTGGCTTGTAAGACCTGCGCATTGAACCGCCAACCCAGGCTAACAATGTGAACATTGTGATACAAGGCCAAAATTGTAGCTCAGTACTCCAGAATAATAATAATAGTAATAATGGATCCAGGTTTCGTCAACAGTTATCAAATCTACATCAGTATAGCCAAACATGCTTCCGAGGTGCACTCGCGTTGATCTTTTTAGTCCTACGTATATATACAGCACCCAGAATATCTTCTTACTCAAATTATGGTATGTACGCTCAGTACTAAAAACTTTTGGCATCCAGCATCAACATCTCATGTAGTTTTAACATTGTTCTTTGTAAGTGCATCGTAGGGCTTACCGCTGCAAGCTTCATCGGCAGTGGAGTACCGAAACCACAATTTTACCGTGCAATCTGAAGAAGCATTAGACTCGTAACATCATGTCATAACTTTTATTTGGGTTCCTTCGCCGTTTTGTTTCCCAAAAATGTTGTTTTGAAAACGAAGATTTTTTTTTAATTTTGCCTTTCTCATATAGAAAGGTTATGCAATCACTTGAAAAACCGACTAGTGAAAATTGTGTCATATACCATTCGTCTCAGTTCATCGAGCTGAGCAATGTCTGTGTGTGTATGTGTGTGTGTGTGTATGTGTCAAATAATCTCACTAGGTTTTCTCGGAGATGGCTGAACCGATTTTGACAAACTCAGATTCAAATGAAAGGTCTCGTGGTCCCATACGGAATTCCTGAATTTCATCCGGATCCGACTTCCGGTTCCGGAGTTATAGGGTAAAGTGTGTTCAATATTGTACACCGTCACTTAAACCGGCGAAACAAAAAACGTAAAAAAAATTCTAAAATGGTCTCAAAACTACACAGATCGATAGTCATTATCAGTAGGCAACTAAACAAACCGATTCCGGCTATCCTGGTTCCCGGTATCCGGTTCCGGAAGTACCGGAAACAGTGGTCATATATACCAAAATGGATCTTACTCACTTTTCTCAGCGATGGTTTGACCGATTTACACAAACTTAGATTCAAATGAAAGGTCTCGTGGTCCCATACGGAATTCGTGAATTTCATCCGGATCCAACTTCCGGTTCCGGAGTTATAGGGTAAAAAGTGTTCAATATTGTACACCCTATATATTAAACCCTATACAAATTCAAAATTCGGTTGGTCGCTCAAGCTCAATAAGAACTAGAATCTGTTCTGCGTGGGACTCTGCTGCTTTTCGAAAGAGGCAAAAATGATCGAAATCGAAGTATTTGGATTTTTTGAAAATGATCATTAAATACTGCACAGTTACTTTTGTGACTTTCTTGGTGGCAGCTGTCCAGTTTTTTTTGAACTCCTGCATGTTTTGGGACACTGTACCTTCCTTCCGAAAGTGCCACTTGACAATTGCCCAATACCTTTCAATTGGCCGAAGATCCGAGCAGTTCGGTGGGTTGATGTCCTTTTCCACGAATTGTACATTATTTTTTGACAACCACTGTAGAACGGAGTTGGTGTAGTGAGCTGAAGCCATTTCCGGCCAGAAGAGAGGAGGAGCCTTATGCTTTCTGTTCAGTGGCAGCATTCTCTTCTTCAAACATTCTTCCTCGTACACCTTGGCGTTAATTGTGCCCTTCGTGAAGAAAATCGACGACCGCTAACCACAGGTACAAATTGCTTGCCAGACCAACACCTTCTGCCCAAACTTTTCCATCGCCACCGTAGTGTCAGTGTCGTCCAGGTCCTGGTACACCGATTTCGTATAATATTGCTGTCCGGGCAGTGCTCGAGAGTCTTCCTTGGCGTAGGTTTCGTCGTCGATCAGAATGCATCCGTCTTTATTATGTAGAATCCGGTTATACAGTTTTCGCGCTCTTGTTTTGGCCTGAACTTGCTGTACCAGGGACTTTTTCGGCACCTTCTGTTTCTTGTGCGTTTTCAGGGAGTTCCGAACTTTGATCCGTTGAATAATCCCGATGCTGGCATTGAACTTCTTGGCCAAATCCCGCGTCGACGCCGATGTGTTTTTCCTGATGTACTCAACCACTTTTAAGTCCCGGCCGGGCTGACTGGGACCCGTTTTCCTACCGGATCGTGGCAAATCCTTCATGAAAAGGGTCTTACTGAACTTCTCGATAATATTTTTGACACTGGTGTGGTGCACTTTCACCCGTTTTGCAATTTCGTTGTACGTGACACCACTTTCTGAGCACCAAGTGTGCAGAATTTTCTTTCGCGTTTCCGGATCAATTCGACTCATCATTGAATCGATAAACCGTACCGAAACCAATCGATTGCGCAGCTGTTATTGACATGTAAACAAACATGTCACCGCAAAACACGCTGCAAAAAATTAAGCCATTTCAGAGTAATAACTGTTTGAATGTTGCTAACTACTTATCGATACACTCCTTAGTAGTAAAAAAATA
Organism: Malaya genurostris; assembly: GCF_030247185.1. Lineage (NCBI taxonomy): Eukaryota > Metazoa > Arthropoda > Insecta > Diptera > Culicidae > Malaya > Malaya genurostris. Next base: position 292,944,100 of record NC_080571.1, read on the forward strand.
TATTTTCTTTACTAGGTCTCAATTCTCAAATCTGTGTAGTGATGAGTGAACTTGTACATTCTTATTCACCCACGTATTATTCCATAGTAATTCAATGACTATGAAAGGTTTCTGCCGATGCTTAGAGATGATTAAGTTGAAACATGTTTTCCATAAAGAGAACTTTTTACGGTTTGTGCTAGTTAATTTTCAACGGATATGGGACGTAAAAAAAGTGGGACCATAAAACTTACAATGTTACTTTCAACGGGCAGTGAAAAACAGGAATCGACAAGAACGCTAGAACGTTCCATGGCGGTAGATTACGCATGGTAAGATCCTGAATTCACTCACAGCCATAACAGTTGGTGCATTTCATGTGGCATATCAAAAAGTCTGACAAATTTCTTGAATTAAATCGCTTAATCCAGAGATTTCCGCTATAACGAGCCAGCAATAAAACCACGAAGGAAAAATATTACCCTCGGTTCACGTTGTACGTTGGATAAGCTGAGCCACTTCGTTTGTGGTACACCCAAAACTAGCACGACAGTATTCGGTAGCATTATTGGAAATTTTTTAGATACGTGCGGTAAAGTTTTAACTACAGAAAGTATCAACTAAGCAATAACACAAAAGTGTTTGTAACGAATCGAAAGATACGTTTATGCAGGGAAGCTCTTATTTTGTGTGCATGCGACTTCAAGTCACATTCCCGCTCCATTAAAACCAGTGCATAGAAGTGGAAATGAAACGATTTTTCAGATCAACTGGAAACGACAGCGGATCGAACGGTCTGCCTGTGGGGGCACTTCTTTCAGCAATTTAGTGTGACAGAAACGTACATGTTCCGTTAGTCTATTCAAACTAAAAGCCGGTGCGCGATCATTCTGTTTGCTGGTTCAACTTCGATGCTAGGTTGGTTAGTTAAAATCAACGACGCTAAACCTGGTACAACCACTCACCGGTTTCCACTCTGCCTGCCTGATGATTCAGGTTATAATAATCCCCATTCGATTATCGGGAGGAATATATAATTAAGATTTCTACCCCGCGATGCCAAGGATTGGCCCTTTAAATAAATTAATGAAAGTACTTTAATTAATATATTTCCATTTCCCCAGACGCGCAGTTCTCCTCCCTGTGTTGACATAGGATAGGCATGGGCGGCTATACTCGGCCTGGTTTTGTTTGATTACGGGTTTTACGACAGACAGTAACCTGGACCCTGGATAGCACCCCCTCTCTGACCGCGATTCTAATCCTAATCCCAAAGGCGTGTGGTTGTGTGTGTGGGGGGAAGAGCTTCACAACCGGGACTAATGGCGCAAAATTATGGCCAGTTGGCTGTGGTTCTTCTACACTTTCTTCGGTTGCCTACAACAGGATGCTGCGGGTGATGTAGGTACAAGATGGCGCTTGGGTTGCTTCTTGCTGGGACCGATTTGACGGTGTGAAATGGAAAAAAAAGTCCCCGGGTGTCTGGAACGAAATGAAGTAAGAAAATGGATAGTACAGATTACACCCATCGGGGTGCTGCTTTCGCGGGATTGGAAATGAAATAGGCAATTGGCAGATGGTGCAACGGAATATGCTGTCGTTTATTGCCGTTTTCGTATCATACATGGCTGAATGTTGTGGAGCCAGGAATCAACTTGCATTTCACGATGTGAGACCAGACCAAGATTCAAGTTTTTGAAATCCACTCCAAATCTCGAGCCATTTTTTTTCGGGAGTTTCCACCTGAATGAATAAGGCATTGGTCAACAATATCAATAAATTGAACCTATTGCATGTCATTGAAACCAGTACCGGAAAGAAAGAGAGAGAGCGGAAACACACCGGAGGTGTTTACTCTTGTATTTTAGAGATTTATCAAACGTAAAACATAACAGTACTCGATTTTCATTTTGCTGGGAACCAGCGACCGATGATGACCAGCAGGCGATGAACGCTCGAAGCTGCCAACAAAAGCGCCGATGAAGTCTTTTCTGATCCTCTCTTTTTTTCTCGTGCTGTACCAAACGCTGGTCGATTTGTGGCCCAACAAAAAGCATTAGGAACATTGTTTGAATGGGTACACCCCGACAGGCACGGCCAAACTATCGGCAAATGCCATCGCATTAAGTTGCCAGCGGAAATGCCGTACACATCCAGCGCAATTATGAAAATACTAACCAAACTAGCTAGCTCGGTAAATCGAAGTACACCATCATCTGATGCGCCTGCCCGTCGAAGTGACTTTTAATCCCAGTCATATAAATAATAACGACTATGTGGATGTGGCGCAACGATAAATTAGGTATCGAATGATTTTTTTTCTGTTCGGATTAGAACTGTTGCCCGACCACCAGGTTTTTACCGGGAGTGGCACTTTGAAGAAAACGTGACAGTTGGTATCTGAGTACTTTAAAAGGTAACTTAACTGATTACTAATACTCCCATTACATCCAAATCATTTTGAAGTTCGCTTAATAGAAAATACTGTTTGTTTTATTACCACCGCTCGTGTATCTGTTTTAATCAGAGAGACTTTCTGTCGGATGATGTTTTTTCTCTTATAGAAAGGCTAAGCAATCAAAGTGAAAACCGACTTTTAAACCAAGGCCATTGGAATCAGCTCGGGGAGTACGCAAAATTTTATATGGAGCTGACCTCCGGTTCCGGAATTACAGGGTGATGAGTGAAAAAACTGCAAATTATAAAGTTTGCCTTCATAGAAGAAGATGTAAAGATGATCTAATTTTTCAAAAATAGTAACTTCATTCCTCTAGTTATAAGGTCTTGTAAGTTGAAGACAGCACAAGCTCACATCGGATCAGAGCTAATAAAAGTCATTTTCGTTTACTCATGTCAAACGAAAAAGACGAAAAATAAATGTCACTCTCAGCTACACTTGCAAATTATGATAACGAGATCCATGTGAAATCAACGGCAAAAGCGAACCAATAATTTCAAAGTTGTGTTCTTTCTTTCATTTACTCTGTCAGTCATTTTCGGTTTTCATTGAAAACCGTATGTATCGTAATTACTTCGTTTATAATAATTCAGACACTCTTTATAGCCAAACGTCACAGATTTAAAATATATCGATGAAATAATGAGAAAATGGAGAAATGAGGGACGGTGGCATTGATACACTGAGGTCTCTTTTTACGCGGGACATACGGAAATCCACGTAAAAAAATCCGCCTAACTTCGGAAATTCGCGTAAAAAAACACGCGTAATTTCGGAAATCTGTGTAAAAAAAACCTCAAAACTCAAGAAAAAAATTTTTTTTGATGCCAAATGTTTTAGAAATGCATTAAACGTCGATCTGGTGTAATCTGTACATATTTTTTGTGTCAAAAAGTTGACTTAAAAAAATTCCAGGGTGGCAAGTGAATTAGCGATTTCAATTTCCCGGTTTTCCCGGTGCGCGAGACTAAAAATTATACTATGTAATAGACTATGTTCAGGGGTTTTAAAATATTTTTCTCGTTCAAGCTTTAAGTTGAAATCCCATGTCCAAAAAAACATCGAGAGTTGAGAAATAAGTATTTTTCGGGTATCTCCTTGGAACTACAATTGAAAATCTCATCCACAGTTTGTCCAAACGTTCATCTTCTGAACTAACAGTACCATCCAGCCCAATGTATTCCATCTTTATTTTGTCTTTTATTTCGCCAGTAACTTCGATGTAACAATAGGATTAAAACAAGAAACATATCTGGCCAATGGTGATGAAAGTGATCAGTTTGAAACTTTGTATGTTAATTCGAAAATAATATGAGAGCAACAAATTATATTTTGCAGTAAACAGATTCAATAATAGTGAGTGCTTTTCGCATGTTTTCAACAATCATTCTTCAAACCAGCAAATACATACTCAAAGAACTCGATTACTTTCATTTCCATTGAGAAGAATAGAGAGCTATCATTCTTCAATAAAGAACTCTAGTTCACTCAATCTTCGAGGAGAACTAGTTCTTTTGGACCTTTCGCGGACTGACCATCTCTAGTGTATTCCAATACTTTTTAGCCTGGTATAGTCTGGAAAAAGTATAAAGTTAAAAATTAAAAATGAATGAACTAAAAAACAACACTCTTCCCGCAAACCCGATTCCTTCTAACAACCAGTGGCGTCTCGTGACAGAATTTACGGGTTGTGCACTGATTATATGGTAAGATATCAGAACCGTTTCGACGTTGCAACTGAGACAGCAATTTGTTTCCAACTGCCATAAGCATAAGCCACTGAAGCCTCTCCTGAATGTGTTCATACAAGTTCTCACAGAGCCTATTCGACCAGTTGTTCAGTGCACGAGGTGCACATGAGGACGAGACGTCACTGCTAACATCATATACGATATACGATAATCTTCCAGAGTTGGGTTTTGGCGAGAGAACAAAATCCTTCTAGAATTTTTAAAACGTACGCTTTGGAAAAACAACAATCTATGCCTAGTGACTGAGATGATATAAATTTGATTCTTCTATCATCGACATTCTTCGACTGCTCCTTCGTCGACATCAATATCCTCATCATAGCTGATAATCTTCGAAAATAAAAATTAAACATAGATTCACTGAAAAGGCTCTTACGAACTCTGAAAAACTAATTTCAGCTGTCAAAGAAGGAAATCAAATACTCCTTTCCTTGCCAACGATGGATAAAGTATTCTCACAATTTGACATTACTGAGACAAATTTTGGTGAAATTAGGGGAATCATTAGCTGACAACTAAAAACACGGCTCCTAAGAATTCTTAATAAAAATTATTAAACATGTTACCTGATGCTACTTTTACCATTATGCATACTTATTCTGAAATTTGAAGACAAACACTAAAAAAGATCCTAAGTGCAAATGACAGTTCCTCCTCTTTCTTTACTATTTCTTTCGATTATTACGGTCCTATCGGCTATCCTTCTATCTTACACTTTGCAGAGAATAACGACTGAATCTGTGAAACTATCAACTTTCGATCTGCTGTTAAAAAAATGTTGGAAAATATAGGAATACGCCGTAATAATTGAAAGAGAAAATAAACAAAGAGCAACTGTCATTTGCACTTGGAACCATTTCTAATATTTGTCGAAATTTATTACAAATCCAGCAGAAGCATCCAAATTATCCTTATTTTTCAGTATGAGCATTCATTGTGCTGTTATTGATGACAACTAAGAGAGCTCTTATTGGTTTAAAATTGCTGTCAAACCCACACAAAAACCGTTGAGACATGAGGTGTTAGCCCCATTTTCAATGGATTGTGCACCATTGAACCTGTGTGGGACAATAAGATGTTTCAAAACTTGTACTGAACTTCTAGTTCGAACACAAAATTGCCTTCAACTTTTCATTTGTTGTATCAGGAAAAGGATGCTGAAAATCGTGACTAAGATTAGGACTAGGGAATTTTTTCCCGGATTTGCACTAAAATTCCTGACTTTTTCCCGGTAAAACCAAGTTCCCGACTTTTTCCCGGTTTTCCCGGTCACTTGCTACCCTGAAATTCGGGATAACACCAGACCTCGAATATTCATGCATTTCTAAGACAAAACAAGAAAACCGCGTAACTTGGGAAAAAAATCGCGTAACTTTGGAAATTCGCGTAAAAAAACCGCGTAACTTCGGAAATCCGAAAAACTGCATAAAAAACCGCGTAAAAAGAGACCCCCTTCTCTCTAAACATAAAAAAACCGCGTAAAAAGAGACCCCCTTCTCTCTATCGAAAAAGAAAAGTGGAAGAACTTTTTCCCCGGTATTCTAAATGGCGTACGTTTGTTACGCATACACTTGAAGAGGCCTATACATTCTTATGTGATTTTCGGTCAAGATACAAGAATTCCGTGCAAATCACTTGTTACCTATGACAATCAGATGGCCACATGTCAATATTGCCAAAAAGCTGTACACTATGGTAAGCCATGTGACAAACTGGACAAGGAGACAACCACACCAAAGGACAACGGTGCTTCCTTCACACCAACCCTAAGCAACCCCAGTACACCTATGACAGTCATCAACAACAGTGAAGCATCCCCTTCAACGAAACCATCCAACGTATCCCCAATAGAACAAAGTACACCAGCTGCAGTTAACAACTTACCACCCAACCAACCAGCAACTGCAAACAATGTACAACAAGGCGCATCTCCAGCAACTAGCAACGAAATCAACCACCGATGCGGCAATGGATGACGAGACGAACCACGAACGAAGTGCCCCTCAATCCTCGCAGGAGGGAAATGGAAGCTCCTCTCCCCCTAGAAAAAGGGTGACAACGAGATCCAATTAAACAAAAAAATATTTAAAAAATCGGCTCAATCGGCCACGTAAAGCTTGTACGCAAATAGGCCTGAATAAAAAAAAATTTAAATAAATAATTCTACAAACAATTCATAACTACTTAACTTGTCAAGTGACGTAATATTCCATTCGTACAGAATTTTACTGATTCCGAGTGTAATTTGCACTCGGTTTCCAAGTACCGCTTTATGGATTTATACGTATCAATTATTCATAAAGCAGATTTGGGCTTTTGTGGTTTAGTTGATTAGCGGCGTGCTTTGCGATCTAATGTTTCTCGGTTCGAGCCGCGCTACTACTCGATAGCTACTATCCATCATTCGTTTTTTTATTTATTTTATTCGATTACAAGCCATGTAATTTTCAAATCACATAATTTTACATATTTTTGAACATAGGTTTGTGAGAAATATTACGCTCCATTTATGTGCATCTAATAAGATGAAAAATCACAACATTTTTTCTAACTGTGTAGGGCCCAACCGTATTCATTTTTCCTTACGTTTCGTCTTAGATTCGTCAGTGCGTAACAGTTTATGCTGAACAAAAAATCTCCTAATTTTTTGGTCCATAGTTGCTCGTCGGCAATTATCAATTATTTGCAGGTGGAAGATGGCCCAAAAAACGATGAAAAATATACTTTTCCCGCTTCGTCTGTCAATTCAACTAACTCCTAGTAAGCCCAGACTTACTTGCAAATAAGTAATTAAATAAATAAAATTCCCAGGGATGGAAAAGCCTCGATTTTAGTCTAGCTCTCTCTCTCTCTCCTCGCAAATTATTTAATCTTTCTACTCTAATCTTCATCGGCCCCATCTCTCTGGAAGTTTAACAAATTTTCGTGAATTCGAGCATCGTGACGCAAAATTATTACTAACTATCAGCAACACAAATCGGCTCGGCTATTTTGGACTGCCGATCAACACTGAACAGTTCAAGGAAAGTTCCATTCAATTTTCGATGACGCAAACAAATTACCGGCAGCAAAAAAAAAATACGTGCGTGATTTGGTTTCCCAAAACAAACCGGCTTTTGTTATGGGATCACCCTTGGGCCTAGGCACCCCGCCATCAAAAATATCCCTCTAAGCAGCAGTAGACATGTCTAAATTTGGGCAGCCGATTTGCGATTGTAATCTAACCTCAGCATGGCGATGCCGGTTGGGTTTTTTTTTGTTGCTTCGGACGGAACACCACCGGTCTGTTTCTTTTCTTGCCCTACTGGTGAACAATGACCGTAATAATAATGATAATATCGCTATAAATAGGTAACCGACCGAATTGAGCATTAACACCGGCTATCGTCGGTTTGGGAGTAGCGCAACGCATTTTCAATAATTGAACAGCAAATTATTTCGAATTATAAATTTTCTTACCTATACCGTTGTAGGTAGCGTTTCAGCAGTGAAAAAAAAAAATTGTCCCAGAATCAACTGACACCAAGCGCGTTTCCTGTATAACACCGTTCATTGAAGGGCACTACACTCGAGAGAAAAAAAACACACACACACACTCGTTGCTGTGCTGTTCGACACGGTACTCGACTAATTTATACGACTCTTCAATCGACTTCAAGAGATTTTGACTGTTTTAACCTAAACTCCCCAAGCAATAGGCAAACTAGACCGAATGGGTATCGGTCGATAAGTACCGACCACGGCCTCGCGCACCTTTCTCTCGAACACCCTCGCGGTTGGAGGGAAAAACGAAAAAAAAGTACTTTTCGCAGCGGTACTAGCTTCGAGAGTTCAAGTCGTTCGGAAGCCATTCAGCACTGTGAAGAGTTTAGCTCAACATCATAAATTAAACTCGAGACCCTTCGGGCAGGGGCCGGCCAGGCGAAGCGAATCGAGTAGCACAGCAAAACCTTCTACCGCCGCACGAGTCGCTTGCTTTCTATCCCGACCCCCCTTTTCTGAGCGTTGAAGTCGCGTGATTTTCTGCGTGGATGGATCCAGCTAACGGGACGCTAACTAACTAACTCCCGATGCCCTATCTGTTGTTGTGGTCGTGGTTCAATTTAGAGCTGTGAGCTTCGGGTTGCTCGAAAGCAACAGGTTAGTCGTTTATGGCCGATGATCTGAGGTTCCAGAAACGCTTGAAGAGCTCAGGTTCCACCACCAATCTATTATTGGAGCAGTAAAGACGCTATTTTGGAACTCCATCAATTAAATTGTGAAACTGATGATGAAAAAAAAAAAACAGGAAAGCATACATTAGCGGAGAGTTGCACCCGCTGGGACCCGTACTATTGATAATGAGGCATTAATTGATGACTTTATGATGAATGGGAGTGCGCAAATGTGCAGAGAGTGGTTATTTAAAGCCCAATAACTTTGGTAGTTCCCGGATTTCTTGAGCACGTTGAAGATTAAATTACCTCATCGAAACGTGGCCTCTACCATACCTCATCAATTTGATGGACAGTTCGATATTTTTTAATTGTTTCGACGCTCGGGGAGTGGACAACAGAACACAACTTGACCATTTTCTGTTTTCGAAAACGAATGCAACTGTTACTTTTCTTTTTTTTAATACGGCACGAGAAGCCCGTAGGCAATACTATTCACAGACATCATCCGCCAGTACCCGAAACATACATGACCAGCTTGGTATGCAGTTCTGGTGTTGCTGCTGCTGTTGAAGCCTATCCAGCTGGAGAAAGAAACAGGAACTGTTGCTGGCGGGAGCAGCTTGTTGTTGACGTGTTGCTGCTGCTGCGCACAGAAACCGGTGTGAGGATGTTTAGAACGTGACCTGCTGCACTAATCAAGCCGGTTAGATTGTCCAGCTCCGTGTGTCCATTGCCGTCCGTGTTTCGAACCCACCGGGGCTAGAAAGCTGCAACTCATTGCCAGGCTGAAGAAGCAGCAGCAGCAGAGTGCTCTTTTCTACGGGGAAGGTCTTCATTGATGTTGTAGTAATTACAGAAGAAGAGACTAGCTGGTACCATTGGAAACGGGGAACTTATGCCGGTGGTGTAATTTACCAAATCTAAACCCAGAAAGTGGAGGGAGGGCGGCAATCAACGTAGAACGGAAGGAGGTAGAATCATTGTGATTTCCGACACGCGATTGCGTACAGAAACATCAAACATGGTTTCGGTTACGGAAAATTTGATTGGATTCGTGTGATTAATAATTATCTCTAGAATATCGTACCAACGTGTTTTAGCTTGGTAGATAAAACGAAGTGCTTCTTTAGGGGTGCTGTCGAGCTTGTTTCGTTTACGTCCCTTGTAGTCATTTTTTCTTACATGTGGAGATTCGTCAGTGAAAATTATTCATTTAGAATAGCGTGCGTAGTTCGCTGGAACTCATACTTATAGGAACTTAAATCGTATTACCAATCTGAAGTAATCTTTCATCTCGCAAATGTGCTATAATCCACTTTTTACTATTTCTGTTTTCATATTAATTTAGTGATTTGAGCAGCTGAGGAAGAAATACATATGGCTTGATCGCGACAAAATCAGGACAAAACCTTCCTTCCTTACTTCATCAACTTGTGAAATATTTCGCAGAATGATGATCCCTTTCATTGTGTAAAATTAATTTTTGGCCATACAACAAGCCTTCAGTTCGAAGATGGCGTCGAATGCAGAACAAGTGCGAAAAGCAATTTTTTTTTTGCGGTCGCAATAAACATTCGTGAGAAAACCTGCAAAAAAAACTTGGTTTTACAGCAAATCAGGAAGATTGGGAGCGGAATAAAAAAGCGGATCGGAGCGGAAAATGGAAGAAAAACTGAACCACCAGAAGGACGCGAGGATGAAGAAAATTTTGCCGAAAAGACCAGATCTTTCGGTACGCACTGTGGTTAGAAAAATAATAAATGTTTCTAACTTTAGTGCATACATCCAAGCACCAGCAAGGTATGAAGTCGTTCAAGGTGAAAACTGTACCGAACCATCCAGATTAATAGAATGTGACGGTTAAAAGCCGGGCTCGAAAGTTGAATCGCGAATATATGACAAAATTTTCCTGTGTGATAATGAACAGTGAAACTTATGTGCTGGAAAACTTTAGGCTCTTTCTCGGAATGTCTTTTCTTTACTGCCATTCAACAAAACGGGATAGAGAAGCAAAAAGCCAAGTTTCCCAAAAAAAAATTTGATTTGGCAGGCAAAATGAAACTGTGGTCGAGCAAGACAAATCTTGATCACTACCGGAACGGTAAACAAGGAAATACACTTAGGTCTCTTTTTACGCGGAGGGATACGTGCCACCACGCAAAAATACCGCGAAATTTCGAAAATCCGCGTGACTTCAGAAAAATTTGTTAAAAAAGCTGCGTAACTTCGGAAATGCGCGTGGAAACAACGCGAAACTGAAGAATTTTTTCTATGCCAAATAACTTAGAAATGCATGACACGTCCAGATCTGGTGTAACACAAACAATTTTTTTTTCGAAAAAAAAATCAACTTGGAAAAATTTTGACATTTCCGAAAAATCGTGTATCTTCGGAAATTTGCGTGAAAAACTACCGCGTAACTTTGGTAATCGGCGTAACTTCAAAAATCTGCGTAAGAAAGTCGCGTAAAAAACCGCGTAAAAAAGACCTGAATGAAAATCGCTAAGAATGCCTAATGAAGCGATAGTTACCATTCCTACGCAACCATGACGCTCCCTCGCTAAGTTGGCACGATTTGGCATCTTGTCACTACGCCAAAGATGTTTTGAAATTGAATAAAGCAAATGGAAAGCCCATGATGTACCGAAAGAGGCGAAATCATCTAACTGCCTGGTGTTGCGACCTATCTAGCGGTATTGCGCCCTCAATATAAAAAAAACCTGTTCGAACCCATCTAATGGTCTTATGATGCTCTCACTTCCGGTTCCGGAACAACAGATTGAGGTGTGTTTAAAATTTTAAACCATTGCTTAGAGTGAAAATAAAAAAAAAACAAATAAATTTTTATTAACTTGGGCCAAAACAATTAAGAAATGAAAAGTTAATGATAATGTATGCCCAAACAAACTTTTTTTGTTCTTATTCAATTTTCAAAGAAAAGTTTTTTGAAGTATGCGATAGTAAGATTAAAGAAAACATAAGTTATATGAGAAAAAACTCACTTTCAAGAATCACATTCAAGGAATCCAGGCAAAGTGTAATAAATATATTAAATGTTTATATCCTCTTATAAACAGAAATTCTAAGCTCTGTCTAAAAAACAAATTTTCAGCCCAGTCATTTATGCAGTACCAATTTGGTCAAGTTGTTGTTCCGCCAGGAAGAAAACGCTTCAAAGGATTTAGAATAAAATTCTGAAAATGATTTTGAAGCGTCCTCCCTGGTTTAGTACAAAAGAGTTACACAGACTCACAAATATAAAACCATTAGATGTAATGTCACATAATATTATAAGCAAATTCCGACAATAATCGATGCAATCTTCAATTGAATCGATTCGCTCTCTGTATTAGTTAGAAAGTTAGTATAAATGTTCCCTTTTCCCATTACACAATACAAGTAGGTCTAGAATTTTTCCTACACCAAAATCTCAGAATTGCGGATGCAAATGATGTCTTCATGGTAATAACCAAATCATGTATATAATAGGGCTTAAAAGTCACCACTTGTGGCTGAACACCCAATTTAAATCTCAATAATTTAATTTTAACTCATATTCCAATAAATAATTATTTTTAAAAAACTGTTCCATGGGGTTGCCTTCTGAGATGTATGGAAAGCATATCAAAAAAAGCTCAATGAGTTTAATTTGAAGTATCACTGAAAAGTAGTTCATGTTACAATAGTACATTGTAGTTTTGGGATAACGTAACGACAAACTTCTGTAGGATTATCCCTAATAATTTCTGATTAGCTTCGTTTGTTTTCTAATTAATGGATTAAGGAGCTAATTTTCGTTGTCACTCCCGCAGTTGGTAAGTAGGTCAACCGTCTACAGAGGGTTCGACATCGTCATCGGCAACAGCCATCAACCCACCCATTGGCGCACCTAAGTGTAGTTATGCTTCTGCACGCACTCTTTGCCGAAAATGCTTGCCACCACTACCCAGGAAGAACGCGGGTGATAACATCGAAAAGAACAAAAGCAAGCCCCACCGGCAACCACGACTTTTACGACTGCGGACGCCAAAAAATGTACCCACGAGCTTCTGTTGCTGATAAACATGCAATACCACATCAACAGGTTCTCATTCGTTGCTTGTTAATCCAAATGGCATTATACGACGACACGAGCAGAACCGAGCCTGTGTGGTTGCCTTCGGTGGACCCAGACCCCACCCAACGCAACAGGTATCGCGAGCCGCGGTACACGTACTTTTGAGCAGCTGAATTGTGTCGAATTTCGTGTTTAGTGTTTTTTAATTGCACAAATGTGGAAATTCGCTGGAGCTTGAATTGCGTCGTAGTATTTGAGTACACAGGCCGACAGTCGGAGCCGAAAATAACTTTGTTCTGGATGAAGTATGTCTCGGGCGCACTTACACATGCACAAGCTGATCAGTAAACTTGCGGACGAGGAACGCGCCAAGGTCATCATGCTTCCATTCTTCTCCTTATCCCCCCTCTTGTCCACAGTAGCTTATCTTAACCATGAATACGGGAGTTATAAAATCATCATTCTCAATTCCGCTTTTTTTATGGCGAAACCTCTTCGAGTGGTACCGATTCGTCCCATGCACAGAAGGAATTATTCATGAAAACGTCTCCCCCTCTGTACTGTGGAGTAAAACCGACGGAATACTTTGTATTCAATCAGCATGTCAAATTGAAGCCCGGACGCATAGCCTGGTGAATTATTCATCCCGATGGGACAACATGTAGATTCACTTTCCTTGCGAACAAATCTTCAATCGAAAAGGTCTGTATTTTTTGGCGTTAGCCAATCGATGTATTGGATTGGGGAGAAGCGACCATTCGGGTTACAGAAGAAGCAACAAATATTCTGTTTCTTTTAGACGAATGCAGTCTGTTCCGAGAAGGGTTGCCATGTTCAATTCTGTAATTTCCCGGAGAAAAATATGTATCGGAAGGTAATACAGTTGTATGAAAATCTGCATACGAAAATGATGAGAAGTAGTAACATAATGGAATTAGAAATTTATGAGAATTATTAGAAGTAGAAATAAGTTCGTTTTTTCGAAATTTGAAATTTTATTGATATACTAGTCGCTACTTTTTCCCATCTTTAGGGCAATTCTCGGATAGCCTTATCAAAAATTCGACCGGTTTGGCCCCAATTCACGAATCGATCAAAGTTTTGACTTCGTCATAATTGGCGAAAGTGCTCTACAAATAGTAATCGGAAGGAATAATGTCAGGGCTATACGGCGGTGGGGTAAGACTTCCCATTTGAGCAATTCTAAGAGTTTTACTAGCTGTGCAACATGTTGGCGATCACGTTGTCATGGTGCAACATTATTTTGTCATGTCAATCAGTGTATTGTAGTCGTTTTGCTGACACTTCTCCGCTCAAAAGCTTCCATTTTCGTTGATAGACCTCTCCTGGTTCTCTCGGTTGCAATAAACGGAGCTTCAATTCATATGGCAATTCATTGCCTACCTTTCGGATCTTTCCCATTGCTTTTAAACGTTGGCAAATGGTTGGTTGAGTGATTTTGCAAGTTCTTCTTGCGTTTGAGACGGGTCTTGATCGAGCAATGGAATTTTTCGAACGAATCTATGATGTATTGATTACGTTCTACGAGTTCTGTTGAGGTAAAGAGGGCTCCGGACTACTGATCAATATTCGAATCCTATGCTTCAGGAGGATTTAGCAATAACGTAATTACTATTTCGTTTAGTGCCAACTATTCTTCACCGAGAGAAATTCAGAAAAATAACAGCAGAAAAGTTGGCAAATTTAGAATAGACTTGCTCCGTTTTGGATGAAACTCTGTGCACACATCTCCTGTATGACAAATTATTTGCATTGCACGGGTGCAGAGACCAATTAAAAAGGAAAACCCTTTAGAAGAAGTTGTAGATTGATTGGGCACTATAGAAAAATACACACTGAAAAAAATAATACAACATTTCCGAATACATAATTTGACCGAAACATATAATGTTTCAACACGAGTTTTCTTGTTCGATGTTATTTTAAACCCGTTATTGGAACCAACACATTGATGTTAAAGCTATTACCGTATATTGAAAGATTCGTTACAGCAGAAACAATTTTTAGTAATTTCCAAGAAGTTCGTGATGTAAAATAGCCAACTGAACACTAGAAAATTATGTTACAGATAAAAAGTAATAAATTTACTTTTGGTGACCTTCTTCCTAGAAGTTGCTTCGAGACATTTAGACATTTAGAAAGTAAAGAAACTCAATTTACTGTTGATTTTATTCCTGTCGTTGTAGCTCGGAAACTGTTAGTTGTACAGAAATGATGTGCTAGACGTTGTGCAAAATCGGTTGGGCACTCTTGAACAACTTTTACATTGATGAAGAAAAGACGAACTTTTTTCCAGGAATTAAAAAGTAAAAAAATGTTCAATTTTTTATAAATTTTTTTAATTTAAAATTTAAACATAAAGAACATATTTGATGTTAATTAAATTGATGTCAATTAAAAAGATAAAAAGTCACAGTTGCAAAGAAAAATAAGCGATTTACGCATTCAAGCTCCGGATGAATAATAATTATTTTAATTGTATGTCTAAATGTCTCGAAAACGACGACTTCGGAGAGGAATGTTACTATTAAAGTAAACTTATTTCTTTACATCTTTTTGCAAGAAACTTAAAACTGGAAAAACACCAAAAAATATTTCAGCTGCAAAATTATAACTTTTTAACTGGCACTAATTAAAATTAACTTCAAATGTGGACATTAGGTTTAGGTGAACAATATAATTATTTAAAAAACATGAACAGGAATTTTTCTAAAATAGATTTTTTATTCTTAAAAAAATCATTCCACTTTTTTCAGTGTAGTTTATTTAGAGTGCACAATCAATTTCCTAGAATTTTATCTTTGAAACCATTTTTGTACAATCAGCAGTTCCGAAGTTTCAGTAATATTAAAACCTGTTTTAATCCACCTAGTGGTGTAATGATGCCTTTCTCATATCAATCATACTATCATATATAATACTGTGGTACTCTTCAAAAAAAATTTTTTCGATTCTTAAAAGAATAACCGAAATCGGTTTGTTTGACCGCCTACTGATAAAAACTCTCAATTGCAGAAGATTTGAGATCGATTTAGAAATTTGTTTACGTTTTTTGCCTTTTTCAGTGATGAAATACAATTTTTAACACACAACACCCTTTATTTCCGAATCCGGAAGTCAGATCCGGATGAAATTCAGGAATTACGTATGACCACAGGACCTTTGATTTGAACCTAAAAGTGTGAAAATCGGTCGCGCCATCTATGAGAAAAGTTAGAACACATATTTTCATTTTTTGCACATTTTACCCCATAACTCCGGAACCGGAAGTCGGATCCAAATAATATTCAAGAATTTTGTATGGGACCACAAGACCTTTCATTTGAATCTAAGTTTGTGAAAATCGGTTCATCCATCTCCGAAAAAAGTTGGTGCACTTAATTTCACAATTTTTGCATATTTTATCCCGTAATTCCGGAACCGAAATAATATTTAGGAATTTAGTATGGGACCACAAGACCTTTCTTTTGAATCTAGGTTTGTGAAAATCGGTTCAGGCATCTCCGAGAAAAATTAGTGCAAAGAAATGTTATATGCATACATGCACACATACACATACACACATACATACACACACAGACACATACACAGACACAGACAGAGACACAGACACAGACACAGACATAAACACAAACACACACACACACACACACACACACACACACACACACACACACACACACACACACACACACACACACACACACACACACACACACACACACACACACACACACACACACACACACACACACACACACACACGACAAACTGAGTCGAATGGTATATGACACTCGGTTCAAAAGTCGGTTTTCACAGTGATTGCATAACCTTTTTACATGAGAAAGGATAAAAGAGCATACCAAAATCATTCGCCAGTTTAAAAAGTTTAAAAGTAATCAGTTCGATTGGTCTCTCCATTCGTGAAGTCGAGATCCATTCAGAAAGAAGGCGGATGTGTAATGTTACAGACATAACTGGAGGACGTGAATACGAATAAAACTTACATGCTTCTTTCACACCTTTACTGCTTCGCTTCCAGAATTTTAACGATGCATTTATGCTAAAGTACGACTTATTGATGATAAACATATTCTACCACACAAATGAAACGAAACAAATACTTTATTTTTGTGGATTAAGATACTCAGTAAAGGTAAACTTCACATAGTTCATTGGGAATATTTTATTTGTCCTAAAATGAACCGATTTGTGGAATTTATACGATGTTTACAACTGTATGGCCATCATCAATTTATCTATATCAAAGCCTACATTCTGGCCTCTTGATTCTTGAACTTGGTTCAAGATCTAAATATCAAAATTCAGTTGCGAATTTTGGAACATTTGAAATCCAGATTAAGAATTCAGGTCATGAATTCAGTTCTAGACTGATGAAAATGAATTCATGTTCCGAGTTCAGTTTCAGCATGCAAGGTTTAGATTCTGGAAAATAATCCTGAAACTGAATTAAGGAACTAAATTCTAAAACTGAATCCAGTTATTAAATTCTGATTAGAAATCAGTTCTAAAATTCAAGCTCGGAGTTCACATCTAACATTTAGTTCCAGAATCCTCATATAGAATTCATATTCTAAATTTTACTCCTGAATTTTGAAATTGAAAGTTGAATCTAGATTTAGATTCGAATCTCGGACGAAATTGAGGGACTAAATGCAGTTCCAAAATCTAGTCAACGATTTCCAGAAATAGGATTCATTTCCAGAGTCATAGTTTTAAATAATGAATCTGTAATCTTAAACTAACTTCTGAAACTGAGTGAAGGGTGAAACTAATTTCAAAACCTGTAATTAAGTTCAGAATTTAGGTGGATCAGAATCCAGGTTCTGAATTCAGTTTTAAAATTCAGTTCTAGAATTCAATCCAAAATTCTGATCCAGTATTTAGAAGCTGAATGCGATTACTGATAATCTGTTGTTGCCGAAGTTGGTTGAAGGCGTCTGCTCGCCACGACGTCCGAGAAGCGAATGAGAGGACAAGCTAAGTGCTTGAAGCTCTACACCACGCAAAAGGTCTATTGCTGCTGCTGTTTATGGAAGAGACTGGCCAAGGCGTCCAAGTCTATCCAAAGCACAAGTTTAACATCAGGACTGATATGTACCTGACTATCTAATCTGAACCGTCGTCGCGGGTACGAGAAAGGCAAGCAAGCAAGCGTGATTTCACATTGTTTCCAAAATTTTGAGAACCTAATTTTTGAGCTATTTATGGCTATCTCACACTGTTGAAAATGTTACCAAAAATTGTTGATCATATTTCTGACTGCATGGAATTTTGAAACGTCTCCCAATAGTAAAATAAGACGTATTCACGTCAAAATAAACATCGTTAATGTACGGTAAGAAAAGCAGAGGGCCAATATAACTCTCCTGCGGAATCTCAGAACAGTTGCAACAAATTTAATTTTGTTACAATTTTGATAAGACGACGTCGATTTTTGAGATATTATTGTATTCATTGAAGGACGTGTACACCAAAGTCGTATCGGTCTAAAATGTAATTGGTATTAACCTGTATTGAGTATCATCGATAAACTGCTTGCAATGATAATAAATTGGAGTCAGTATTACTATTTCAAGCGGTTTCAAAATAATGCTAGGACACAACCTTTTGGTGGCTAATACTACGATGCTATTGACACTATGAATCTTTCTACATTTAATATAAACAAAGCATTCCATAAATTGGGATAAACTCCTGAAGCTAATGACATTCTAAATTACCGATGAAAAGGTGAATTTAACACAGTCGAATATTTCTTCAGAATAACTGACGGTACAGAAAGCGACGGCTGTTCAATCCAGCGATATACGTTTGTACCGAATTCACGTCTACGTCAATAGAGTGGAAAATTCAATCTTTCAATCTTATTAGAAGAAATTTAAAAAAAATAACGCGTTCAAAAAAATAATTTTTTTGACTCCATCATTATTGAGTTTTCTATTGCATACCATTGAAAAACCATTGAAAATCGGAAAAATACTTATTATTCTGTTTATGTGGCAACCCTGGTTCCAAGTAATCCGTTTCAAACCGCATGAGATACGCACACAGGCCCAACGAACAAAGTTTCTAGTAAACAAACAGAATACTTATCAGTGCGAAGCAAATAGCAGTGCCACATGTATTAACTAAATCGAATCTTCCGTTCCAGGAATGTTGATCCCCCCCAAACACCCGGGATTCATCATTACACGCGAAGAATATTAGCATAATTCATTATGGTTCCATTACCGGCGAGAAAAATTGAATTTCGTGTCTCGTTTGTTAACTTCAGTATAATGTGTGTTAGTTGGCTGGCCCCATACATTCGAGCTCCAATCGCCCCGACAACAATGTGACCATACGAATATCGCTGCATAAACATGATAAGTCAAACGGGCACACACTACCACACACACAGGCGGTGCCGAAACTCTGATCTGACAATCCCCGTAGAGCTAACCGCCGCCGCCGCCGCTTGCGCTGCCGCTGGGTTTTGAGTAAGGCCCAACGAAGAATACTCTCGAACACAAAATTTCGGCCATATCATATTTCACACCGGCAGTCATCCGGGACGGGGACGGGAACGAAATAAAAAAAAATTACCGCTGAAAGCACAGAAAAGAGATGAAAAGCATTTTGCAGGGTATCGAGCCAACTCAGCTAGCTAGTCAACCCGCCAACCATTCAACGACCGACCTAATGAAGATCGACAGTTATGTGCAATTGCGGGGAAGTGAGCGAGTGAGCGAGCGGGTGTCGGAAAAGAATCCCGGCGGCGTTTGACTTCCAGAAAAAGAAACATGGTTTCATATTTTATGAAGGCGATAAAATAATGATCAGCTTTCCCATAAAATCTTAAAACCTTGATAAACAGTTGCAAATTATGGCACCGGATGCGTGCGGTGAAATGTTAAACGTGTTTGGCAAACTTGCACAGACCCTGGTTGGACCCAGGCAGGTGGTTCGTATGAATGGGCACGATAAATCGTATTAATGTTCAATTTGCATCGGAATTATACAAATGCTTGAGCATTCGACTGCGATCGTCATCTAATACATCTTCCAGTAGTCTCGAGAACTATTTTCTCATAAGCACCATTCCCGTATTCTTCCCATTTCAATTTTCCAATTGTTCAAACGTGAAACAGTCTCTACAGACGCCACATTGAAATTAATAAAATTTTCGGATCCTAACCATCCAGATATTAACAGCAGGAAAACTGGCAAAGTCAGGATCGATTTGCTCCGGTTTGGATGACACTTTTTAAACGTACACTCCTTATTTTGTACGGAAAGAAATACCGATTCGATTCAAGTCTAATTTCTAAAAAGATCGAATCCATTTTTTCCATACACTATCTTTAAATTGTGGATTACTCGGAAACCGTTAAATTTCACAAAAACTACGTCCAAAAAGATGTTGTATAACATCGATTGTACATTTAAATCAAAACATACACTGAAAAAAAAGTTTAAAAAAACAGATATTAAAATCAACATTTCATACCAATTTGATTAGAGCTGTTTTCAAAATAATGAAGTTAAAGCTAAACCTATTTCCTAGGTACGTCCAGTTAGTAATGGATTTTTTGTAAGCGATTTGCAAACTGGGAAAGGTTCAGAATTCGAGAAAATGGGTTCCTCATGAGCTGGTTGACTGATAGAAAGCAGGAAAAGCAAGGAATGGTGAGTGAAATTTATCTAGCCAAATGAAACCAAATTTTTCTGCCCCGGATTCGTGATAAGAGATGAGAAATAGATTTATTTTGAGAGCAGAAAATCTTGGGTCGACTCAAGCCAACTATTGACAAAATCTGGAACATCGCTTCATAGAGAAAACGATGATGTCATCTATTAAGAGTTTCTCAAACCAGGGTAAACTGTAAATACTCCTCGAACCAGAGGAAACTGTAAATCATTTTGCAGCACAACAAAGCTCACCCCATCCCACCTACCGATCACACAAAGACCCAGCGAAAACGGTCAAAAATATCATTTCTGAACTCAGATGGGAATTTTTGTCCCCGCTCCTCAAATTCCTCAGACTTGGCCCATTCCGACTATCATTTGTATTCAACAATGTCTCACACACTTGATGAGCACAGAATATACAAAAAATTTGCAGTTTTCTTGTTTTTTTCTGCCTTTCTCATATAGAAAGGCTTTGAAATCACTGTGGAAACCGACTTTTGTACACAGGCCCGGAGGACCGAGTGACATATACCATTCGATTCAGTTCGTCGAGATCACAAAATGTCTGTGGGTGTATGTATGTGTGTATGTATGTATGTGTGTATGTATGTATGTGTGTATGTATGTATGTGTGTATGTATGTATGTGTGTATGTGACAAATAATGTGGTCTTATGGTCCCATAGATCGCTATTGAATTTTATCCCGATCCAACTCCCGGTTCCGGAAATACAAGGCAATATGTGCAAATCTATGAAAAAATGCACACTCAATTTTGTCGAAAATTTCTCTGCCGATTTTTACAGACTGAGATGCAAATTAAAAGTCCTAAAATTCTTTAAAAAGTCCCCGAATAATCGATCCAGATCCTACTTCCGGTTTCGGTATTAGAGCGCGATAAGTGAAATATTTTCATTTTCATTAGTATTTTTTCAAAAGTGATGGCGAAACGAGGTGCAAATTTTTATAAAACTTACTGGTAAATTCATCTAGTTGGCAGACCTTGTTGGTTAGTAAATATAAAAATCTACTTTGGGACTACTAGTCCCCGGTTTCCGCTTCCGAACGCACCGATAATAGTGAAGAAAAGCTCCAAAAACGGAACTCACTTCGATTTCTCATGATTCAAATTAAAGCTCTCAGTGTCTTAAAAGACACTGTGAAATTTAATCCATATCTTCTATTATAACGCGATGAGTATCAAAACTTTCAAACTGTCATACAAATTATGCATAATCGGTACGGAAAAAGAAAACGCCACCGCCTAGCACACAGCGTGCTTTGTTCAATTTTATATAACGTTTAGTGTTGCTATATTTAGATTTACATTAGCTTTACATAACTGTTTATAAATTGAAAAGGTTCTGGTAGTTTATACCCAAAGAAAGTTTTTAATTTAATTAAAGTTTGAAAGAAAAAATCTTGACAGAATCTCGTTATGTTTCCGGAAATATAAGTAATATGAGAAAGGCATCATTACACCACTAGATGGATTAAAAACGGTTTTTATCGTTTCGTTTTAAACGCATCTGTGCCAGAACTAAACCAAAATTTGCTTACGTCGGAAACATCAATTCAGACATTTCACTTCGGAGCACTACGAAAGAAGTGTCGCTCCAGTTGAGATGAACTTTTCACCTGCTTACCAGATTATGTAGAACTGCTAAGTCATACTAGCAGTTCATTAAGAACTGCTAATGCACTGATTAGTCAAAGACGAAGCGTAAATTGAAGTGGAAAATAGTTTTGCACACTAAGCGCAAATCGTTTCTAATGTACCAAACGATTAAATGAATTAATTTTCTTATTATTTTCTTTTTTCTCCTAGACGTAACCGTTTCCGGGATATTTGAATATATAATTTGAAGTACTTGGTTACTTTCTAGAACTATACCATTCAACTGTGTCTTCGGCATCTTAAAGCTTGCTTCAGATAGAATTGGAAGAAAGACAATTGCCTGTATTTCAGGTATTTATTAATAAATTCAAGATCTTTTTTATACAAATGTAGCGTTTTCTTCATACTTTTAAGAAAAAATACGGATAAAATTATTCGTCGCGGTTTTGAAGGAATTCTCGAATTTTTCCTGTAACACGGCTCATTAGGCGGCGCACACCTTCTTCGTCCATCGTTTTAGCTATCTTATACCACCAGGTCGTCATCTGATTGATGTCTTTGACAACCTTTTCCTTTGCCTTGAGTCTCCTCTTCATGATTGTCCAGTATTTCTCAATAGGGCGGAACTGGGGGCAGTTGAGTGGGTTAAGGTTTTTCGGAACAAACTGGACCCCTTTCTCTGAATACCATTCTTGAACGACTTTGCTGTAATGACAGACTGTCAAATCTGGCCAAAACATTACGTGGGATCGAATGAACGGCAAAATCCGTTTTAAAAGACACTCTTTTTGGTATAGTTCCGATGTCATTGTCTTATTTGTAACGAAAACTTTCGTTTTTTGCTACAGCTGCAAATGCCCTGCCAAATTATAAATTTTCTTGAAAATTTGTAAGCAAAAAATAATTTAAATTTGGCTGGAACATCCCCCCGAGCCGTTGCCAAGTAAAATTGTTGACCTGGGATTTGCCCGAAGTCAGCCTTGACATAGGTTTCATCGTCCATCAGAAGACACCCGTCGAACTTGGCCAGTACCAGTTTCCGAGCACGGATTTTGACCACACTATTCTGCTTTATGGTCCGATTTGGCTGTTTGCTAGCTCGATATGACTTAATTCCTTCCCGGAGTCGAGTTCTCCTCACGGTACTATGGGCAGCACCGAATTTTCTGGCCAAATCACGGTTCGACAGATGAGAATTCCTATTAATCGTCTTCAAAATCTTACCACGCAGTTTCCGGTCGGCTCTCCGACGATTGGTTTGAGGCTTCCGAATCGTCGTCAATGTTTCCTTATAACGTTTGATAACGCGCCATACGGCATTTCTGGACAATTTCAGCTGTTTAGCTGGCCTAGATGCAGACCACAATGGATTTTCCAAATAACTGTGCACAATTTTTCCCTTCTTTCGGCTTCCATGTTAATTGTTTACAAAGTACAGTCGAGTTGCGGAATGTCAAAAATCATACGTGAAGCTGACAAAATTCCCGACACGTGGGCGCCAAGAACTTCCAAATCCGTCCACCAGGAGCGCCACAATATGAGCAAAAATTTGTTCCAATTCTTAATGTAGCAAGCCTTAGAGCTAAAGCAGTGTGCCTTATTGAATATATCACTGAAAAAAAAACTATTAACTGTACAAATCCTGTCTAAATATTTCGAAAAAGGTTCTAGAAGAAATATCTAGACGCAAATTTATTGTCATTGAGCTGTAGAATCATTCTAGTGTTTGTAAGAGTAAGACGAAAATATATATACCTTAAGCAATAGTTATGTTTTCGGCTTTAGCGGTGTCTGTTAAATAAGAACGGTTGTTATATACTGCCCGACGTTTCGACCACTGGTTATGCTCCTTTTCAAGGAAAACTGTAAATTTATTTGTTATGAAAGATTTTACAAAAACATTGAAACTGCGTGTTAACTCACTATCTTGTTATTCCTCATCTTAAAATCCGATGCCCACGAACGTTTGTTTACAAAGTGAAATTTCTTTTATGTACCTTATATAATAAATTAGCAATATTCAATTGTCGAACTATTTTTTTCTACGGTTCTGTTTCTTAGATATTGTATTCGATTAAATCACAATTCGATGGTTGAAAATCGTACAATCCGACAAAAAACAAGGTGACTCTACTAATGAGATAACTATTGATACAATAACCCTATATTTTTTAGAATGCACACGTTTTTTTGGGACTTTTTCTAAATTATGCACATAAATCTGCACAAGTTTTGAAAATCACATGGCTTGAAATTCATCGGAATTGAGAACACCAAAATGTGACGACCGCGACTTACGCCGGGAATCTTCAGATCACAAAGTACCCAACCGTTAATCGATTAAGCCACAGAAGCACATATCTGTTTGACAGATTATTGGTAGGGGAGACCGGGGCCAGTCCGTACACGAAGTTAAACTGGACAGTTTGAATATATTTTTAGCCAACAATTATTTCGATCCATGAATTGATTTTGAAAGTGCGATTTTGACAGACAGATGTCAGTTAGCGGAATAAGGCTGTGTCAATTCAGTTTAGCGTCACCCGTTTTTTACTAATTTTTCGATTTTTTGGCTATATTTGATTTCTGTGCATTGTACAGTCTGTTCGGTGCTTTCAAATGTTCATTTCGTGCTGAATCCAGTGATGATTGAGTGTTTTCGATTACGTGAAAAATTAAGTTATTATTGACGCTCCCAAATAAATTGTCTGTGCGGGGTTCAGACAGAAAAGTAGGGCTCAACCGGACACATAATTTTCGACTTGAAATTCTTGACGGATTTTTGAAACATACCTCCTAAATATTGATATCTATATTTCTATTCCTCTTGTTATTACTTATTAAAACTAGATTTACCATAAATTTAAGCAAATCGTTCATTATATGTAGCGAAACAATCAAATAGTCCTCAATAAAGTCTCCAAAGTCAGCTTCAATATAAATTATTTGGTACTGCAGGACGTGAAGTTTCGAGACAATACCTATATTCTTAGCGAGTAGGATTGTGTCGCACGCAAGGCTGAAACTAACAGACAATTCATTCGAACATGGTTCCATTTTCACTTTCGCTCATTAAGTAATCTTAAGATTTGACGCCCTGCTGCATTAATTACGATTTGAATTTTTGCAATTTTCATTAATATGAATCGAATGTCAACTGTTAAATCCATCTTTTTTTAGACGACGATTTGATAGAATTAATAGTTTATGAGATACAAATACGTATGCCATTTTTGAACATCAGTCTTAAATCCGATCGGTTTCTCCATCCGTGCAAAGTAAATGATTTTCCATACTGAAAATTTGACAACTTGTTATCCTCTTCAGGAATTTCTCACCGGATATACAGCGAGCGTTTCGTATAAATACATTATTTTTGCGACACTGAGACTGCTACGACAACAATGGGCGCCATAAAAGTTCGGATTATTCGTAAATACACTCACGATTACGACAAGCTAAAACCTCGGTGATGAAGGTTGTACTTTGTTTTATATCACACGGTCGTAAACGTAATAAACTTGTTCCATCAAAACGGAAGTTGGCTCTTCAGCAAGCAAGATAGCACACACGTGACTGAAATTCGACCTATAGAGTGAGTGGTTTGGCTGATGAATAAATTACCGATGAATGTATCAGAAGAGGAAAAAAAACACATTTGGAAAATGTGGCACAGCAAATTACCTCCCTGATACACAACTGTTTCAGCGGTCAAATGTTGCTACCAACCGGAGCATACGGAAATTTGGCACCACTCCTATACTCGCAGTATATGACAGTCCAACAACTATGAGAACATTAAAACATTAAATCGACCATAAAAATACTGATTTATTTATAAATTAACAAACGATGATAGCATGTTTTTCTCTCTCTCTCTCTCTCTCTCTCGGTTGAACTGTTTTCTTTCCCAAAAGACCCTGGCGATGATACACTTTCGGGGATGTACGTCAAACACTTGATTTCAATTGATCTTGACCTTAGTCGAAACTGTTGATAGTAACTTTCGAGTGTTTTGTTGGTTAAAAATGCTATGTTGCCTCGGTTATTGGAAGAATTCGCTGTTCACTTGAGATCGTTTTTTTCCAGTGCGTTCTAGGAGTAGGAATTTATGAGGAATGCGATTTAGTAACCCAGATGACGGTTGATAAACGGTGCTAAGTAATGCCACAAATAGCTGGTGCTATTGTGCAAGCGGTCTGCATGGTTTACTTGGGACAATGAGCTATAGTAAAAAAAACATTTTCATACATCTCCTGTCTTTCAGAGGGAAGGTTCTTTTACGCAGATGAACCCATAAAACAACGTCATCAACCGTTCAGTAAAGGCAATGTCCATGATGATGATGATGAGGATGATACTTCCGGATGTAAAACAAGCACGATTTTTTACGATCACACGCCAGTACATAATACCGAAGATGATCTGTGTTGGAGGAGCGAATATGGTTTGGCACAAAAATCCATATGGTACTGCAAAAGGAAATTGTTTAGAGGAAAGTGGGGTAAGTTCAACCGCATGGATATATTTTTAAAGAAGAAAAATTGCGCTTGAAGAATACTCCAATCATGTGTAACAAATATTGAACATTTGCGACATTCAGTTCAAGAATGTCGTCAGGAGAAATCAAATCTTGAATGATAGGTTCCAAATTCGTTCAATTTCGTATTTTTAATAGTTTTTGCCATCTTTCTGGTTGTTCGTGAACACCTTGCCAGTAGAATTGACTGCCTTTGATGTTGAATCGAATGTCATTTTTGAAAATTTGCAGGCAATATTCGAAGTGCAGCTCAGAAAGTGCGTGACCCAACCTGACAAAAAGATGGTAGTCGGATGGGGTCTGACAGTACAGTATACAATTGTTGTTGACTTCAGACAGTGAAAAAATACGACCTTTA
This sequence comes from Malaya genurostris, assembly GCF_030247185.1. Classification (NCBI taxonomy): domain Eukaryota; kingdom Metazoa; phylum Arthropoda; class Insecta; order Diptera; family Culicidae; genus Malaya; species Malaya genurostris. Next base: position 292,970,736 of record NC_080571.1, read on the forward strand.
ATACGAGAATCTTGAGCTATAGAAGTGCGTGTGCATGATCTATCCTTAAGCATCTCCGATCGTTATATTCGCAGAACTATGTCCCAATACGGAGAGATTCTTTCCATCGAAAAGGAAGTTTGGAAGAACTTTTTCTATTTTAAATTGCGTACGTTTGTTACGCATTCGCTTGGAGAAGGCTATTTCTGCTTATGTGATTTTCGGGCAGAATACAAAGGTTCCGTGCAAATCACTTGTTACTTATGATAATCAGATGGCAACATGTCAATATTGTCAAAAAGCTGTTCACTATAGTAAGCCATGTGCTAAACTGGAAAAGAAGACGACCACGTTAAACTTAAGTGCAAAAGAGCCGCATGAAAAAACTTGATATTAAGATTACGATATTTTGACATGAAAATTCTTCTAACCTACTTTTGCTACGGGGAGCCTGCTCCATAGAATCTCTTCAGTTTTGTATTCTAAAATGAAACAGTAGTTGTTTAAACACGTATAAAAATTATTATAGATAAAAACAGTGGCGTCCCGTCCTCATGTGCACCTCGTGCACTGCACAACCGGTCAAATTTAAGAAACTTACTGCATCTTTATTCCTCCGTACACATGAGCTAGTCACGTCACGCTTTTTTTCGGAAATTTTTGACTCCCCCCCCTGTGTCACACATTGTCACAGCAGCAAAGATCGGTAATCATAAATGTAATCAGCAGAATCAACAGCCCACCCCATAGTATTAATTAAACTTTTCTTTTTGTTTCCGTTTTTGATTTCGGGAATGAGAAAGACATCGCTTCCGATTTGTTTCTACTAGCAAAATAGAACAATAGAAAATATAGAACATCAGAGTATGCTACACGGTTAAAGTAAAATACCCATTTTAGACTTTAATTCGAGCTGCCAAAGTAGGGTTCTTTTTGACATAAACCTGGATTAAATTCTATCTTGAGTGATTTTAGGAATTGAGAGAACGAGTATTTAAAAATCATTAGTGCATAGCTTGCCTATTAGTCTGTTATGTTTGATTCTGATTTCAGGAGTTCACTAATTTTCTCGAAGAGGAGTTGGCCTCAAAAATTGTATCACATTCAGCGTCTACATGTACATCTAGCTTTATTAAAGGCATTATATACGTAAATATCCCATTAAATGTTTCAAATAATTTTCATTCCTTTCGTTGTTTCTTAGCAATTCGAAAATACATCATATTGAATTTCTGAATCATTTTGAATACGGGTAATTTTCTACTGATTCTCGATTCGTTCCATCGTATAAAACTGGTAATAAACCATCCAATTCTTGACACATATTTGGTGCACCCATTATTGGGAAAATGTTATTCACTTTTCATTTTTATATCGCTTTAATCTAATGATGGTCGTTCACCGGCGGGAGGTTATTTACTGATTAAATGAATTTTCTCAAGTTTGTCGGAAATTAGTCGAATAATCCACATAAATGGGTACTTTATTTTAACCGTGTAGTGACTCTACAATCTAGAGATGCCGGATATTTTCAAAAAATCTTTATTAGTCATTTTTGGCTGTCGTAATTGCATCAGACATAATATATGCCGAAATGGCTTCACATTTCTGGTAGAAAAATGAATGTGAATATATTTCTTTGCTAGATTTTTCACGTTCAATGAAATATGAAGGGGTGGGTAGGGTCTAACACTTTCGCAAAATCACTTATTTTTTCTTCGTATTTTCTTATAGCAAAACGTTCTAAGCCTATCGGGACAAAACTCTAGAAGTTATGGGCCTTTATCTTTCCTTATCTCATACTGCGAAGTAACAAATACTCGGCTCGGTTTAAAGTTTATTGTTTATAAAATCGAAGGCAACAATCTATTGTTCTAGGGGGGACATAGGGTCCAACATGCCGAAGAAGATCGCTTGTGATCTTTTCCAATAAAGATAACTTCTGTTCTGATTTTTTCAAGATCAGTTAATCAGTGATCTTTAAATCACATCGATCAAAATCGGTACTGACCTTCCGTCACACAAAATCGGTAGTGATTTTGAGCTAAAATGATTCTTTATTCAATTTGTAGGTTACATTAACTAGTTGCTGGCCACTCGATTTCGGCTGTTTCGATTTGCGGAAGTACCGGAAATAGTGATGATGAAAAACGAACAATTCAACGCCAAATCGTGCAGAAATGGCAAAATTCAGGCGCGACCCCCTTAGATATGCATGAGACTTTTCATGGATGTGTGATCGTTAAAACAAATGAAGTATTTTTCACTTGTCTAGAGATTTTTTTCACTCAAGACTAATTTTTGAACAGGACGTATGTGTATTTAACTACATTATTTTCAAACAATTATATCTAGAAATCTATAGCTTCTTCAAAAAAATATGTCTAAGAAGAAGTTGTACGTAATCAATTGAAGTTTCTAAAAATATATATATACACTGAAAAAAAATCTTCCAATTTTTCGTGAAATCGAAAATAAAATTAATTTTTCAAAATTCTCTTTTTTTACCGCACGATTTTTTTTAATTTTATCACAGAAAACATCAAGTTTAAAGGAAACGATTAAATGTTTTAGATGTATAAAATTGTTTCCCGAGGAACAAACTTTTAACAATTTTTAAAAAACAATATTTTTATAGGAATAAAAATATCTGAGCAATGAAATATTATTCTACAAGCTACGTTCAATAAAAAAAAGCTCACAGGAAGCTACTTCTTAAATGCAGCCATTTTCGAGATATATGAGGAACTGATTCGAGAAAATTGATACTTCATGAGAATACGTCGTTTTTTAAATTAGTCTGGGTTCTCCATCGCCAAATTTATATTTTTTTTATTCCATATAAAGTTTTGAATATATTATTCTTTGATATCAAGACGATGGGAGCACAGCTATTTTCGAGATATTTTGAAAACGAAGTCGTAGAAAAATCGCTGGTTTATAGACATCCAGATTCAACAAGGGAGCCAACAGTCAGCCGATTCCGTATGGAATTGCTCAAAATTAAAAATAGAACTCACTACTTTTTCAGAGACGGCATAATTTAATTTTCACCATCTCGAACTCGAATCAAAGGTCTCATTATTCTATAGGCTACTATTGAATTGAATTTTGTTCGAATCCGACTTCCGGTTCCGAAACAACAGGGTGAAGTGTGTTTAAAATCTTAAATCGTCATTTCGAGCAACAACCGAAAAAAAAACAAAAATGAACCGTTTAAAACCAGTGAATGACCAGAAATGTCCACAATTGGTCAACAAGAATGGTTTCGAATTCCTTCAGGACAACGCCAGGCCAGACGCGACTGAAGTAACTCGTCAGAAACTTTGCTAGCTTTGTTGAAAAGTTAAGATGCATTCGCCCATACATACATCAGCAGTGGCACTTACAAATTATCATATCAATATTAGTGATAAGAAATTGACATCAAGAGAAGATTGTGAGAATCAATCACTAGAATTCTTCTCCTGAAAAGACCAAGACTTCTGCGAGAATCTACTTTTAAAATGACAACAAATTATAGAAGGAGTTTATTTTAACTGAACAAGATAATTGATTAGATTTTGAAAACTAATCGTTGTTTTTTTAGACGATTTTTTACCGAAATAATGATTCTGTTAATCTTACTTAACTGCTGATTGCATACATTCCATGCAAAAAGTTATCTCGCCCACTTTTACACTGACAATTCAGAACGACGATAGCCTCGGTTCAGGTTCTTGGGGTGATACTTTACTCATCTTTTAATCGCGTTTTGGTACTTTGAATTCAAGTCAGTGTATGAGCAAGAAGACGTCACGTGACATACAAGTTTCGCGCATGTCGATAACATGCGGGTTCAATCGATTGAAATTAATTGTAAGCTTTGGTGTGCTATGGCGTTAGTTTTGGAGTGCATTTGCGTTTGTTACTCAAACTAAATTTATGCATATGAAAGTGAACTTGATCGCTTTTTGAACACTTGGAGTGCCAAAAGAATCTTTTTAACTTTTAATACATGATGAAAAATTAATACCATTGTATATTCATCAAATACTTCAGAATTTTGGCGTAATGTGAATTGTAGTTTAATCTTCAATACAAACTCAAAATATTGATTGATATACATAGAAACTAATTTGATACATCCCGTCTCTACTAAAACATTCTTTCAAAAACAATGCAAATTTAGAACAAAATGTTGATCAATGAAGCACGATCAACCCAATGAATGTAATTACTGATCGCCCTCTCTCTCTCTCTCTCTCTCTCTCTCTCTCTCTCTCTCTCTCTCTCTCTCTCTCTCTGAAACGACATCCGTAAGAACCTCACGATCGCTGATATTAAGATGTATATGGACGTAATTCCCGTCCGTCTTAATTGTATACATCGGCACCCACAATTTCAATCACACTTATTTTCCTTTTCTAAATTAAAAGAGAAATTAATTTACAACAAACATGCACATTTTTATAATACTAATCACGTTCAAACTGCCACTCATCGACAACCGTGGCAGCGGATGCAAAGGAATACACTCCACGCTCCTTACCCCTTCCATCGCTCAGGATGACGGGTAAGATGTGCCATCACAGCGAACAAAAAAATGCAGCTGAAATGTGTGTAGATACAAAACTTGCATACCAACCGACTCACTGCACATGATGGTGCCGCCGAACAACGGTGATGTGGGTGGTACGAATCGTATCTCTCTCTCTCTCTCTCTCTCTTGGACTACAGTTTCGTGACTTTTTCCTTACGTCTCCATGTTAGTCCACTTCGAGAAAATTGCCACGTAAACATTCACCAACGTAATTGGAATTTACTTGCATTTTCTCCCTGCTCTGCTCTTCATTTTTTCGCCAAACTTACGTAGACTCCTGCGGATGCTCCGGCAGACAGGCAGGCAGGCAAGCAACCAGGCAGGAAGCGTACACCGCCGCTGGAGGGTGATGTGCGACACGGAGAAAAGCGTGATACAATCTAATGGCTGAGGCTGCGCTAATGTACGTATTTTCCCTAATATCTCAATTTTATTGTCTTCATTTTTTTCCCTCTCGAATGTCATTTGTCGTCGCGCTTCATCGTGGCGGATTATCACACATAACAGTAAGCCTTACAGCTATCGGCAATTGGATGAATTTAGCGCCGGGAGAAGCAGCTGATATAATTCCTCAAATTAAGTGTAATTTGACACCACCATCGCTTCTTCACTGGTGAAAGTAACTTTTACACTAAATGGGCTGCTCTGACATAAAAACTGTTCATAGATGTGCAGGACGAATGCAACAATTTGCAGGCACCTTTCCAGAAGATTACCTCGGTGATTGCAGAAACTGTGATGCGAAAATAAATCGCTAATATGCAGTAAGTCAGCAACTTATAATCGCAGGTAATAATTTTGGTGATTCAGTTGTTGGATGTTATGAAAAATATACTACCTCGAGAGAACCACAACCTACACACAGAAAGCAAATTAAATGTCTTTTTATACAGGAAATTTATTGTAATTAGGCACACTACAACAGCTTATGAGTCTCAACTATAAAAGTTGGATGAAAATGGATACTACTCTCCACCAAGTATACAACAGCACCGAATAGTAAAAAAATATCTGATTAACAGAAAAAAATTCAATCGGTCACGTAAAGCTTTTACGCAAATTAGCTTGAATATTTTTTATTGAACAACAAAAAAAATCAATTATTTAAACTGCAAATTGATTGACCTCTTTGAAAAACTTGATCAGCTCCGATCGAAACCAATTTCTAGCTGATAAGATTAATCCTACAGGGTATTTTCTCTGTAATTAATTGTCCTATTTTGCATGGACATCGATCTTGGCCACACTAGCAGCCTGTTAGCAAATCTCCATGCAATTGCTATAGTTCGAATCGTCACCTAAAATTTTTTTCAATCGCCCAGGATAATTTGCCTTGAAATGTTTTTTTGCAACAAAATCTCAAAAAAGGGATAACTATGTATGTTACTCAGATAATTGTAGTTCATACCTCATCGAGATACTTCGATAACATTTAGATATTATAACAGTATTAACTGTATGCTATATACCGTCCGAGTTAGTATCAAAATGAGAGGGTGAGAACACACTTTTGGTGTCTATTTAACTCTAATATCTAAATATACTCAATGTATTTTTATTCTATTCATTGCGAAAGCAAGCACACTAGTCCACCTAGAAAATTGTCACAACAACTTTCACAACTGAGAATTCTGTTGGAAAGCAAAAATTAAAAAAAATTGGTTTTCATCTATCCCCCATGTTCCGACCAAATGCCTATTTTCACCTACTACTTGAAGGCTGTACTTTGTTTGAATCAGAATGATTCAGACACTACAGACTTCAAGCAGTAGACGAATTTAGTAGCTGTCTTGAATATCAAAGACAGGATAGTAGAATTAGCGTAGTGCAGCCAACAAATTAGACACCCAAAATGCCTGAAGTTGAAGTAAATTTCAGAACTAATTTGAATTGATTTTTGAATGTTTATTCTATATTTATGTACATAACAAAGCCATAAATAATTACACACAAAATCTCAAATATCTTTACCAGGCGAACGATGGAAAACAGTATAGGGATACCCGAACTGGTAATGTTGGATATTGAGGGCCTGAACAGACAGAAACGAATTGTAGTATTTTTTCCGTTTCGTTTTTGACTCATCTGTGCAGATCAGTTCAGCAGTACGGCTCGTCAGTAAAGATTTGCACTTCTTTGCAACATAAAAAGTGTTCTGCAAACAGCAGAAACTTTACGTCTGCCTAGCGGTTCAAATTGACTCACCGAGTTTAGCATAAGGACCATTTCAATTTGAACTGCTCTGCAACGATGAGTCAAAGACAAAACGTAAGAATATTAAAAATGGTTATTTACCCTACACACTTAAAAAATGTTACATCTTTATAGATGCACATAAAAGGAGCGTCGAGATTTACTCACATTCACAATACAAAGCATTTAAAGATAAGTCATATCATTAACACAGTTGTTTTAGCTGAAACTCACATCGATACAGACGCAAAATTTATGTTTATATGTTAGTAGATGTAATATTGTGTCATCACCGAAGAAATTAGCGTAAATTTCATTTTTCTAAGAGTGTAGCACAAAATTTGGCTAACCCCAAAATGATCAACAATATAGTGTTTAAGAAAAAATCGACGATATTGAAAAGAGCAAACCAACGAACGCAAGGCAATGGAGCGAAAAAAAACAATCGCTATTTTGTCCTTATGGAAGCTTAAAACTTTGTTTAAGGAGCAAATAAATCACAATCTAAAGCTAGCACATTTGCTGCAGCTAAGCAAAACTAATAATGTTGTATACATTCTATTCTAGAAATCATAGAGATAGCGATGATTTCATTCGAAGAATCCGGTTGCAGAACGGAGATATTTCTTTCCATCGAAAAGTATTAAATTTTTTTCCTGCAGTATTCAGAACGATATACGATTGTTATGTATGCCCTTGAATCACGTTATTCCTTCTAATATAACTGTTGGTCAAGACATAGGGCTCCCATGTAAATCGTTAGTTACCAATGACATTCAGTTACATATCAATAGCTGTTCATCACGATCATGTCCCGGGTTGGCGGTTCAATGCATAGGACGCTGGTCTTACAAGCCAGTTGTCGTATGTTCGAGTCCCGACCTGGAAGGATTCTTAGTGTCAGTAGGATCTGTGCACTAAGAATCGGCTGCGAAGTCTGTTTGAAACAGAAAGGCCAAATTCCACAAAAGGAATGTAATGCCAGGACTTTGCTTTGTTCATCACGACAAGCCTTGTAAGAAACTAGACAATAAGATTTAACAACAATAAAACAATCTAACTTACGAAACGATCATAGCTTTCAATGATCAGTCAGAGCGAAACTTTCGAAATGTTATACCCATAAAACAGAATTGTGGATTGCTTCCTGTTTAAATATTTTCGTCTCTGATTGGGAAAATTAATTATTAGGTATTTCCATTATTTTTTATTGTCAAGAATATTCGATTTCGTACGTAATAAAATCAACAAACTAGTCAACCAAATACTGAGCTACACCTCAAAACTTGATTACTTTTCTGGGCGGTTTTCCTATATAATAAAAAAAATATGCTTGCGCGCGATACAACAGCTGGAAATTTAATAAAACCGATTTTTCAACTGTAAAGTTTTGAAGGAAGTCCGCAGTAAGCAAAGTCCTGGTATTACATTCCTTTAGTGGAATTTGGCCTTTCTGTTTCAACAGACTTCTCAGCCGATTCATAGCGTACATAATCATTGCATTGAAGCTCTACCCCACTAGCCATATTAACCGGAGACAGCTCCATCCGATTACCATTAGAATTAGGCTTGTCAGAACAGCACTTCGACCAAAAAAAAATGGATCGATTCTTTCATCGAATCATAAGAAAACACTTTTTAATCCTAGTATCCGAACTTTACTAGAAAGATAGCAAAAAGTTATGGATAACGTTTGACAAAATTTCGATAACGGTTCTGTAACGATACTCTTATAATAAATCACGAAACTTTACATGAAACACTGCTAATAAATTCCAACACCTAATACGTACAATAGATAAATTTCCATCAAGGGCGCTAACCAAACCCAATCAAATTCGTTAGAATTTCCGCAATAAATTAGTCTATCCACTTTGTAAACTAAACTGAAACAAAGCTAATTCCAACTCTTTCATTCGCTATTTGCTACGAAACGACTCAGCTGTGTGTAGTCCGACACACCAAAAAACGCACACCCTCCAACAAGAGCAAAGCAATTCTATACACTCGGGAAAATTGACACCGTCCTATGAAGAACAAAACGTACCGGCGGTACCAACGCACAATAACAAACGGAACTCCCAAAGCAAAACCCCGTAAGGCACCACCACATTCGTCACCAGCACCACTGCCCCCCATAATCGTCGCAATTCGTACAGTCTGATTACGGTTAATGTCTGTTTATTGCCATGCGAGTCTTGGTCGGACCGACCAAACAAACAAACCAATAGCACAGCAGCGCACTCCGTGGCCCTCTCTATTCGTCGAATGGGAAACACACACACACACACACACACACACACACACACTGAATTTTGGAAAGGTATAATGTGACACTAAATGGAGTCACATTACCTCAGCGTGGAGTGCTGGCGTCAGATCCGAGAAGGGTGGCACAAAAATAAAGGAAAACAAAATCGAGCTGAAATTCAATTTACGAGCTCGGAATAAGCAGTCAGCAGGTTTGGGCGATTTCACTGTTCAAACAGTGATAATCAGAAGTTATGTGATGAAAGTTTTAGTGGTAAGTGAAAACCATTCTCATAGTTCTTTAAGAAGAATGAGAGCAGCAATATGAGAAGTGCCACAAGGATATTACATGTTCCGGTCGCATACCACGCATCCCCGAACTCAGGCTGTTATAGACTGAGTTTACAACGTGTTATAAAGGGTTGTTCAAAATTTAAATTTTTCAGAACACTGCTGAATCATTCTACTTCCAAGGCAACATTGTTCCTTCGGTTGCCCAGCCGTGGTTCCACAATCAACGATGCTATAATAAATAGCATCGTACTGTCAGACCCACGCCGAAATTTACGACCTGATGAGACAATTGGGACAATGAAAATATCCAATTTGTTATTCATTTTTAACACATCAACCGGATTCCGACCGCAGCTCGTTACCCGGCTCGATCAAATTATCCAGCCAAACGGAATGTCATCTTGTTCCGCTTAGTATGAATCACCGAGAGTCTAGGCCCGACGAAATAATGACGACGCATATGATTAATTCATACCGACTAAATTTGAACCATTCCAATTAGAAGCCCGGGGGTCGATGAACTGACTGCAGTGCGTCAACGAATCTGTACTCCGGCAAGTAGGCAAACCGGCCGGCATCGACGGTAAGGGCACAAGGTCATTAACAAGGCGCTAGCGCAGCTGCGTTTTTTTTTCGTCTTCATATTTTGCAAACGGCCACGCACTGTTTCAGCGTTCCAGTAGAAAAACGTGCGAATGGAAAAACCGTGTCGGATAGAGCGCATATATGTGTGTGTGTGCACCATGTTAGCAACCGGCAACCGGCTTCTTGACCACGAACAAGGCCTACACAGTCCGAACGGGTCATGTAACTCTCTCGGTCGGTCAGCTGTGGTTGCATTTTTTCATCATTAGAGTGATGAGCTCCCGGGCCGAGTGTTAACTTGCTCACTAGGTATGTTACTATGCTCTACATATTTCCTTTTATTTATGGATCAACATTCTAACTGCACACCAAGGGGCGGTCTGCGCACATAGTTTAGTGGGTGGTAGCTTCAGACTGGCGATTCATGGTACATGTACATTCCGGTACCTACGTTACATTCAATTAAATGTATTTCGAAACCCGTTTGAGTTGTACAAAACAGAAAATTATCGTGAATATAATCACTGATAACCCAGTTGGAAACTAATGTTTTGAAAGAGAATTTACACCAGGAAAAAACATCAATGAAAACGGTTTTGTACACCTGTATCATTATACATATCGGTGTAATGATACCTTTGTCAAACATTCACACAGTTATGCGAAATTCAAATGGAAACTAATATAAATATGTCTCGATTTGTGGTGATAACAAGAGGATCATATACAACGAACTACCTTTCAAGGGACAACACTCATTTATCTAAAGCAGACATTAGAAAGAACGGAGCAAACCTGATACCAATAACGAAGTTGTTGTTTTTTTTATTACGACAACGCTAGGCCACATGTTATGGATTCGTTCAAAAACTGTTCAAAAAATAGTTGATGGGAAATTCTACTTCACTCATCGCATAGCCTAGACTTGGTATCATTCGACATACCATTTGCTTCAATAGATGCTGAACGCTTTTTACCGGAACATGCTTCACTTCAGTCAAGCTAATTCAAAATTGGTGCGAATCTTTCTATACGGTATAAATACGACTTATTTAAATATGAAATCCGTAAATTAAAACATAGAATAACAGAGTAGTTATTTGGGGTAGGGTTTTGGTGCCGTTTTGGCACCGGTTTGTGCTAAGTGCACATAGCCACTTTCTTATTTTTTCGTTTCGTCTTCGACTCATCAGTGCATCAGCAGTTTATGTCCAACTATTGCGAGTAAAAATTAGTTCGGTCCGGTTTCACCAGATGGCTCTGGCGGTTATAAATATTGAACAGTAACATATGTCGACAGTTTCAAGAGGTTAGACTTCTGGCATTAATATTCAGTTCATATTGCTTCGTTTTTTTTGTTTTAATCCTTGTTTTTCACTCTGTTAATAATAAGCAATTTTGTATTAACTAATCAGCATTTGCGGGAAGTTTTAGTTTTCTGTTTTAATTAGAAGAAAAGTGAAAATCTAGCGCACCAAATACTTGTGAATGTTTATGGCGATAATACTCCAACTGATAAATCATTTAAGAGGAATGGTTTCAACGTTTCAAGAATGACAATTGCAGCTTTGAAGACATGCCTTACTCTGAACAATCAAATAAAAACGTGTTTAATCCACCTAGCAGTGAGATGATACCTATTTTTATCAATCCGCATGTGTTTTTTGCATGAATATTCTTCGGTGTTTAAGTTTTCATGACATTATTTTAATGACCCTCGTTTTAAGCGACAATTTGAGATTTTAATCACTCATTACTCTGTAATGTCGAAACTGCAAATCGGATCGAATTTGAATCTAGAAGTGTGATAATCGATTAAACATGCCATGATATGTAAGTTCCACTCTAGAGTTTACGGTAATTTAAGGTACTTCCAGAGCCGGTATTCAGGAACCAGCATAACCCAAACCGATTCGTATGGCCATATGACGAATAAATTACAACAGTTTTGAGTTCAACTTTGAAGCTTTTCGGGATTGTCATCTTCTATATCGGTTTGAATTTTAAAAATTCATCATCATGTAATTCGAGAACCGGAAGTCATAATTGGATAAAATAATTAATTTTTGTATATAAGTTTGTTTTAATTAAAATTTTTGTTTCTGAAATTTGATTAGGCTTTTTTTGAGAAAACGATTGAGCTTTGAGAAACGATTTTATACTGGAACCGGAATTCTAAAAGCGGTATGGCCGAAGTCAGATAAATTCACCTGAGTAGCTGTACACTTTACATTTGTTTCAAAACATTTGAAAATCAGTTAAGACATCTTTGAGAGATCATAGCACGAATTAAATTTTTAGGTGCCTTCTGATCGACAACTGAATACCACTAAAACTGAAAAAAGTTAATTTTTTTATCGACTATCCAAATCTGCTAACCCGATAAACCTGATTAAATTATGTGGAATAGACATTTTTATACAATCCCCGAAACCGGAAGTTGGATCTGACTGAAAAGCAAGATGTTTTATAGAACTTTGAAACTTTTCATTTGAATCTTAGATGATTCTTAGATTTCATTTGCATCTTAGATCGGTTCAGCCATCTTCAAGAAAAATGAGTTACACAATTTTGATTTCGTTTCACATATCATCCTGTAGTTCCGAAACCAGAGGTCGGAACCAAACATAATGCAGGAACTTTGTTTGGGAGCATACGACTTTTCGTATGAATCTGAATTTGTAGAAAAGAAATTTTCCGAGAAAATTAATTGAAGTTATTTGTCACACACGCATTTGCTGATCTCGACGAACTGATTCGAATGGTATATGGATGTTATGTTGTTCCAGCATTTATTGCTGTAAGTAGTTTAAAACAAAATAATTAAAAAAAAATCTGCCATCATCTGGTTTATATATGTCATATTCGAACGATTATGTTGCCAAAAACGAGCCGTGCCAAAATCGGTCCGAGGCTAAATGTCATGAAAAAGAATGCTGTACACAATCCTTTTGGTTCTTAGAAACAATTGTATGTAACAGTATAAAAAATCGTGTTTTCCGTTGCTCCCAAGCATTTCTTTGTCATACAGCGCTCAAAACTCCTACTGCTGGAATAGGGGGAAAAGTCGCTTACAGAAAAATTTCGATATCTCCGTTAAAAATGGACGGATTTTAACAATCTATGGCTTGTTGGATAGGTATTACCGTGCGGAATCTAAGTCTGAAAACATATTCTGTTTTCAAGGTCAATTGTGACAGATACTGTCAAAAAACTGAAAATTTTGACATAAAACTTTGTATAACTCAAAAAGTAAACATCCGATCTCAAAACCATTCAATAGCGTTTTGGGTGACGGGGAGACCTTTCATTTGCGACTAGTTTGATGAAAATCGGTCCAGCCATCTCTGAGATCTCGACCTCTTAGTTGACAACACACATACGGACACACACACATACACACACACACACACACACACAGACATTTGCTCAGTTCGTCGAGCTGAATCGATTGGTATATGTCATTCGGCCCTCCGGGCCTCGGAAAAATTTTCGAAAGTTTGAGCGAATTCTATACCTATTTTTTATATATATAAAAATAGGTAAAAAATCGAAGACAAACAGTTGGAGATGAAGCTTCGAGTCAAACGCAAGAGAAGTTAGCAGAATCATTGGAATGAGTCACTTCCAAGCAGTTTTTGCACGATTAAAATCCATAAGAATGATTCAAAAGCAAACACTGGCGAACAGCTGATTCAAATACAACAAAGAAGGGTTTCGTTACGCCCGGTCAAGTGTTGCTATCGACCTCAACGTCAACAACAAAGCCGAAACGCTTAAGTGGAACACTTTGCCGCACCCGCCGTATTCTTCTGACATTGCTCTTTCTGATTACTGGTTGTTCCGACGGATGTAGCAAGATCTGACAGGTCACCGGTTTACTTCTTCCGCAGAAATCGAAAATTGGCCTCAAACTTGGATCACCACAAAACACGAGACATTTTGTCGTGAATACGACTTACTTTACAATGGGGTGCCTTTTCAAAATTTACCCTCTGAGAGAGTGATAAGTTTTTGATCGTGAATATCTCTTGTTGTATCTAACGAATCTACATAATTTTTGCTACATGCCATCGGAAATATGATCACAATTTTATGATAAAATATTCAGTTGTGTGACATAATCTCAAATAATTCAAAATTAAACTTTTCTGAAATGTTTGGTATAAACGAGTATCAAAGAGGATAATTCTTAAGGTGCGTTTGCCTTTCTCGTATTTTTAAAGTTCATAGCTCAGTGATCTGTGAAAGGATTTATATAATCTAACTACCAATAGAATCGAAATTTTCGTTTCGCTTCCGACAAGAGCGATTACGTCGCAGCGGCCAGTCATTTGCATTGGTGAAAAAGCAACGGTGGAGAGCATTACACAAAATCAGCCGTTCTAATGGAACTATTAGGATTTCTTGCTCGCAAATCGAAAGGAAATGTCCTCAGTTCAGTGCATTTCTAGAACAGTTTGGTTAGATTTGTGCACTTTTCGCTGTGTGAAATTCACAGTAATCGAGATCAAGTGAAGCCTTCCTTGTTTTTGCGAAAAATGTTCCAGAGTTTAATGTCGTAGAGAATTACGCAATTTGACCCTTCTGAATGCTAGAAACGAATCCCTACAGCATATTGATAGTTTCTTTCAATAAATTATGCAAATCCGAAATTTAAAATTCTGTATGCGGCTGTTTTTATAGCCGTTAGGACCGCCCATTTGTGAAAAAGCTACAAACGAAAAGAGGTAAAAACAAGCCTCTCAATAAAAATTGGATCAGTTTGGATTCTATCGCCACTGCGAGCAGATGTATTTTGTGTCGTTTGCAAAGCTAGTTTCGCCTCCGACAAGAGCGATTACGTCACAGTTGCCAGTCATTTGCATTGGTAAAGAAGCAACGGTGGAGAGCATTACACAAAATCAGCCGTTCTAATGGCTTCAAAAGTTTTCTAAAGAACTATTAGGATTTCTTGCTCGCAAATCGAAGGGAAATATCCTCAGTTTAGTGCAAATCTAGAACTGTTTGATTTGATTTTTGTACTTTTCGCTGTGTGAAATTCACAGTAATCTAGATCAAGTGAAGCCTTCTTTGTTTTTGCGACAAATGTGGAAAAGAGGAATGCTTGCATAGTTCATACAATTGATCAACTAATTGATATTCGGAAGTGTTAAGGAACATGTCAGTTGTTTCCGTATTCACGACATCCAGTTATGTCTCTGACATTACCCACCCGCCTTTTTTTTCGAGATGGAATAAGAAAACTGCCTGAGAGGTGGGAAAAAGTAGTAGCTAGTGATGGACGATACTTTGATTAAACTTCAATTTCTTTTTATTTTGAAATAAATGCATTTTTATTTTTGATCCCAAAAAAAAGGGCCGAATTAATTTGTACTGCCCAAAAACAGTTAAAAAATCACTAAGCTCTGCCTACTTCTTTTGGTACTTCAGTAAAAACATATAGCAAAGCTACGGTATTATATTCTTTTTGTAGAGTATGAGTTTACTAAGTTTCATTCTTCAGTAAAGACATGGCATTTTGGTGCAAAAGTGTTTTGCGAATAGCAATAACTTTACGTCTGCTTAGCGGTTTATGTTGAACTGTTAGGTGGCGTTAGAATAATGATGAGTCGTAAACGTAATACAAAAATGTAGTAATTTTCTAAGGAAAAAACTTCGAACAAATATCATGAACCTGCCTCCCATAAAAAAGCTTTAAATTTGGTTAACAAAACGTAATCTAGAATCAACAGACGAATGAAAAAATTAAAAAAATAGCTCGCATAAATATATTATCCAAAGACAGCACTCAAGCCTGTCGACCTCTCCAATCCGTGGAAATGCTCTGCCAATTGAGTCATTCTGGAGAGGGTATGGAAGGTGTTTCGGTGTATAAGTCCTAACCTCACGAGTTCTATACTTTCCGGCAACCCTGCAAACGACAGCGACGTGTGAGACGGATCTGTACTGTCATACGGTGAAGTGCAAGTCATACGAGTTCTGTAACATCGCGTGGCTACTATCGATTTAGTGTGAGGCAGATCGAATGGAGTCATTGAAATAGTTGAACTATATGGGTTAGATTACTGTAAGTAATACATACTGTCTAATACTATGTTCACACTGGCCGAAAATAACATGTTTTAACGATAGTAATATAAAGTCAAAACCGCACTGTTCACACTAGAAAAATGGTTGTACCTATCTGCGTTGCCAGGTCGTTTTTCCAAAAATCTGTATTCGGCGCAAAAATCGATTTGTATCATATCGGTATCAATATCTCTTCTATATAAGTAGTAGAAAATGTCACCAAGAGGTGAGCGAAAAAAAAGGTCCCACGACAACCTTTTTTCATATCTATTCAAGCTAAAAAACAAAATTGGTACTTATCTGTGTGATCCGTGAATTGTCGGTATTTTGGGAGTACATATCTGTATTGTGGTATAGAGGTCAAAAATCTGTATAAATACCGAGAAATCGATATACCTGGCAACGTTGGTACCAGTTTTCAGTTTTATTTTATTATGATTACATGGCTACTTTGATGGAAAACTGCTGTTATTGAACAGTTTGTCAATTGACATAGTCGAAAAGTGACGGAAAATGTTAGCAGGGTTGTGCTTTACTGACAATTATATCATGTTATTTCGGGAAAACATGTTTTAATGTGACGTTTCTGAGTATGAAATAACGCAAAAGTAAAACATGTTATTTCGCTTAAAACATGAAATCAGAGTTAAAACTTGTTTTAACTCATAGTGTGAAAATAGTATAAGTAGTAAATAATTTGAGCTACGAATGTTATATTTAAACAGATTTAAAGACTGTTCCAGAAAGTATGGACGCAACCAAAAACCGATGCCATTTTGCAATGGTTCAGAATCTGTCAATTTTCTGCGGCCTGTTGTTTACACTCTTCTCTAACCACTTGTGCAGTTGTTTATTCGTTTTTATTAGTTTGTTTCGAAATGCGTGGACTTTCAGCAGAACAACGTCGAAAAGTTGTGTACAATGGTGCACAGAACGGGGACTGTCACTAGAAAGATAGCAAAAATGGAAGGAGTAAGTGAAAAAGCCGTGCGAAATGGAATCAGGAAGTTCGGTGAGGATAACACCTTTGAGGATAAACCGAAATAGGGTCGAAAAAAAGGTCCTGCTAACCCTTAGTTGGATAAACGTATACTGAAGGCGTTCGAGCAAAAGAAGGAGGTTTCAGTTCGGGATGTGGCCAAAAAAGTGGACACTTCGAAGTCAAATGTTCTCGGTGCTAAAGAACATTTGAATCTTCGAGCCTATAAGAAGCAGAAACAACCAAGACGTAGTCCGAAACAAGAAGCATTGATCTGGCCGAGGGTTCGAAAGCTGTACAATACGATTCTTGCTGGAAATTTGAACTGCATAATCATGGACGACGAAACCTCGTGAAACTCGATTACAAATCCTTGCCGGGACCACAATATTATACAGTGCGAGAAGGGCAAGTGTTAAACCAGCCCGAGACATCGATTGAAGTCGAAAAATTTGGTAAGAAAGCTATGGTCTGGCAAGCAATTGGTAGCTGCGATAAGATTTCGAAACCCTTCATCACCACTGCTTCAATGAACAGCGAAATATACATCAAGGAATGTTTACAAAAACGACATCTACCCATGATTCGAAGCCACAAGGATCCTGTTGTCTTCTGGCCAGATCTTGCTTTTTGCCACTACTCGAAATCAATGGTAGAATGGTATACTACCAAAAATGTCACTTTCGTCCCAAAAGACATGAATCCGCCAAATGGCCCACAACTTCGACCAATTGAGGAATTTTGGGCATTAACGAAGGCACATCTAAGGAAACATGTCTCGGCAGCCGAAACCATTCAACAGTTCGAAAAAGATTGGAAAAAAGTGTCAAAACTTGTCGCCAAGAAGTCTGTACGGAATTTAATGAGGAACGTTCGCAAGAAGGTGCGCCAGCTAGTCTATAATGGCTAAGTAGCAATTGTTGAGAATAATATTCTGTTGTTGTAGTCTAATATTATCAGTATATCGAAAAAAAATTTGAATATCTAACACTCGTGAATTATTTACAGCGAAATCAAAGTGCGTCCATACTTTCTGGGACAGTCTATAGTACGGTACAATTTTAAAAAATAGAGATCATTGTTGGAGTGAGAAGATATTAGAGGTTAACAGATGTAAGTTCGATTGTTGAATTGAATTGTCGAATTTATAATAAAAAATCCTTCTCAGCTTTTAGCATTTATCAACGCAAAACTAGCGTAAGCTTGCTAAAAAAGTCGGAAATTCTCTCTCTAACAACTGATGGAAACCACATTTCGCAGTAACAGAAGTTATAGTATTCTGCGACTGCCAAAACCAATAAACAATCGTAAAGTTTCGTTGAGAAATGAGTGAAACTTTGTAGCAACTTTATTTCTTGAACGTTGGAAAACAGAAACAATGTCCCGAAAATACTACAATGTTATGGAGCAGATGTTAAGGGGCAATTTGCATTTTTAATACCGTTTTCGTTTATTGATCAGAGCAGCAGTCATGGTCAAAAGTCATGGCAATCACGAAGAGCAAACCTGTTCACAATTTGAAGAAACTATCTAGAAATATTCGGAATATATGACGCTCTCTTCGAACAAGCTATGCTAAAAATTTCGTCGAATAGATGTCACGAAGATGCCAGGCTGTTTTGAAAGGATTATATCACATTGATGTTCTTGGGCCGCGCGATCGATGTTCTTCGAATGTTCATCTATCAAATGCGGCGCTCGTACAATCAATATTGAAGTATTATGACAACTGATCGAACTGTTTAATATGGATTAATTAAAATTCGGGTTGCCATGTTCCACTGCAATAGATTGCACAACTCCGCACCAGTATAGAAAAAATTAGATTTTTTGTTTTGATAATCATATTCAATATTATATTTCTTAGATACAGATCAATGCAAGCGGTGAAAGCTACACTTCGGTTAGAAATACGACAGCAAGCAATTTCTCGGACCTAGTCAAAACAAACGTTGGTGCAATCGAGTCAACGTTAGATAAACAAGCCATTCCGAAATTCGATTCCCGACGAACGGGAACGATCGAATTAGATACCCATAGCTAGAGCAATAATATTCAGCATATACATCCCTGATGAAAACAACGTTTTCTGTTGAATCGATGGTCGACCCCGTTTGCTACTTATACACACTGATCGTGTAGTCAGAGCAGTCACGCGGCACACGAGCCTACCGCGGTCACCGTCGATTTTCCATCCGAGAGAGGCTGAATCGCACCGCGCATTGGAATGCGCGCATTATCGGCCGAAACAAATTGCTCTGTTTACATGCAGAACCAACAATGGTGCGATAACGTCGTCCTAAGCGCAACCGGGACAACTAAAACCGATACATCAGTGGATTTGTTTCGGACGGACCGCGGTGCCGTAACCATTAGGTAAAACAAAAGCTTTCAAATCACATTTTTGCTGTTGTTGTTCTTGTACTAAGAACGTGTACGATCTTGACACGATGATAAGGTTGACCTTGAATTGGACATGATTGACCGACACGATGCAGCGTCAGTGCCCGGCGGATACATTTGGTGGTGGTGGCTGCTTCCGTCTGCTAATGGCTGACACAAATGCAAACATTTCTGACATAGTTTCGGCCGACATTCGGCCGGGATAGCTGTACATTGTGAAAATTGCTCGAAATCGGTCACTGAGAAGCGTTGAGAAAAAGGAAACTTCCCAAATGCCGTTCCCGGTCCAGCGGATAGCGCTCACGCGTTCGGCTGATTGATTGCAATTGCTTGAGTCTGTAATTCTCCATGGTTGAATTTATCTAATTAAGTCTACCGTTTTCGGTCTGCTGGCGAGGCACCTTTTTTCTCCTGTCGACAGCTGCCTGCTGATGCTCTGCTGTCACTGGATTGTGCACTGGTTTCATGGTATACTCATCTCCCGCGGGGAACGTCACCTGTGCCATCAATTCCGAAAGCGACAGCAATTCGGAATTGACGGAAAAATCGTGACCAATTAGACGACGGGGAGTAAGAGTAACGAACTACTAAAACTAACTCCGGTTGGGGAAATATCAGTCGAATGTTTTTCTGTGCCGCGTACAAAACATTTGATGAACTTACCTGAAAGGAAAAGAGAGAAAAAATAACATTATTAGCTTGAAGCACAAAACAAAATTCGATCAAAGGTTAATATGATGGGCGGGAGAAAACATTTCTTCCAGTCGAAGATGTTGTTCTGACAAGGTAAATAGCCTACTCGAACCAAACCGACCCTAATGAGAAGGGCCAACACAAGTTGTGAGGGCGTATAGAAAAGCGCCATCGTCCTTCCGAACGGGCGGTCATACATTGAAAGTGTAATCATCGTAAAAAGAAAATACATCGCTTCAGGCACTTCTAGGTAAACAAAAACACCTCATCACTGTCTCGTTCTGAACAAGACTGTTGCTTCTCGTGCTCTTTAGTATTCACTGGATAAAAAAAACATCAATGCCCACACGGTAAGTGTAATACGGCGATTCCTATCCGTCTCTTACTTCTCGGACAGATTTGATCCTGGCACAAGGACACTTTTCCATACAAGCCCGCCGATAAAATCTTGCCAATGGCGAAACGAAACGGGAGTAAATTAGCCTAGTTAGGGTCTAATGATCTCAGATTATGAACGTTGTATTTCGCCGGAGGTCAGGCAACCTGTTAGTAAGGATCGATAGCTACGTAGGGCTGGCGGTTTTAGATCACAAGTTGACACTTGCAGTGTTGTTCCGAAAGTGATTTTTTAGGCCCTATCACTTCAGCCGTCTACACCTAATCGCAACATCTAACAGTATTGAAAATGTACATTTAATCTTTGCATTTCAGCGTAGTTTATATAAGGTTGTTGCTAAGCCAAAGCTTAGTATCTACATCTGCTAGATGATCAAATTTGAACTGCTAAGTGGCATTAGCATTACAATATGAACTGCTAGACACTGACGAGTAAAAGACGAAACGTATTCTCAAGTTGAACTATTAACGTGAACTAGAAGTAAAGTATTAATTGTCATGCACTAACGAATCGAAAATAAAAAACAAAGAATCCTGTTTAAAAAAACTAGATTACTATGGCTTCGAAAAAAAATTCTTTGAATCTTGAACAAAAATAAAAAAGTTTCTTTGGAAGAATTTCTACACCAACTAATGGTGAAATAATACTTTTCATTTGAATCGAAGCTTGTGAAAATCGGTTCAGCCGTTTCTGACGAATTTGAGTAGTTTTCGATTTGAGACACACGATCTTTTTTTGGATACTTACAGAACCAGGAGCGAACATACATCATACCCAAAATCAGTGTACCTTATGATCAAAAAAGAACCGGAATTTTCATTTTAAAATTCCCGCGCTTGTCCAATCGGTAAACTTTTATTCTCTTAACGTTGGTAACACTTCTATACACATTCTGTCAAATTTTGACGCATATCGTACGATTAGTTTTTGTTTGACGTCTATACAAAGAAGTTGAAAAATTTTCGTGTGGCGATTTTTATATAGATGAAAATTTAGAACAACGTGCGTGCATCAAATTTTGTGTTGCAAGGATTTAAGTGTTCCGAAACGTTGAAAATGTTAGAAAAGGCCTTTGGTGAATCGTGTCTAGGAGAAACACAGGCATACGAGTGGTTTAAACGCTTCAAAGGTGGTCGTACAAGCTTGGATCATGATGAGATCCCTGGGCGCCCAACAACGTCTGTTACTGAAGAAAACATTGAATCGGCGAAGCAAATCGTGTTGCAAAATCGTTTTGTACCGATTACAGAGATTGCTGTGTTGTTGGGCATCTCTTATGGATCAGCCGAACACATTTTAACTGATGTTTTGGGTTTGAAACGCGTCGCTTCTCGGCTGGTGCCAAAAAAGCTGAATTTCATTCAAAAACAGCACCGTGTTGATGTGGCCAAAGAGATGATTTCCAACGGAGATAGTGACCCCACATTCATCGAATGCATCATAACTGGTAATGAGGTGTGGATCTATGAATATGACGTCGAAGCCGCACAACAATCGACCGAATGGCGCTTCGAAGGCGAGCCGAAGCCGAAAAAATCCATCCATTATAAAAATCACCACACGAAAATTTTTCAACTTCTTTGTATAGACGCCAAACAAAAACTAATCGTACGATATGCGTCAAAATTTGACAGAATGTGTATAAAAGTGTTGCCAACGTTGAGAGAATAAAAGTTTACCGATTGGTCAAGCGCGGGAATTTTAAAATGAAAATTACGGTTCTTTTTTGATCATAAGGTATTTGGTTATCCACTAACCAGACTTGCTTAATTAAAGAATTATACGACTAGTTGAAAGTATTTTGCTCGATTTATCAGTGTCATGTATAGAAAATAGGCTCTTAAAATTGAAATTTTTATACTTATCAGCCTGAAGTTCCGGAACCGGAAGTAGAATCAGGATGAAATTCTATGGGGTTCCATGGGATTGTAAGACCTCTTATTTGAACCTAAGCTTATGAAAATTGCTCAGCGGTCTCGGAAAATCGGAACACATTTATAATTTTGTGCACATTTTAACGTTTCTCTGGAACCGGAAGTCGGATGCAGATAAAATCCAATAACAGGTTAATGAACTATAGGGTCTCTCATTTGAATCTGACGTCGTTTTTCATTGCGGACACTGGTGGATTGTTTTGCTTGATTCGTGCAGTCGAGCAATCAAAACAAGTGCACCGTGTTCCAATGATTTGCGCCGCACGAAAAAAAATGCACTTTCGGTACAATTCCCGGGGAACCATTTTGCACTCGTTTTCTTCTCCGTACAGCAAGCTTTGCAAACCCGTTTCATTCATGGACTTCCATGGCAAATCACTGGCATCGAGCGAGTGGAATCAATGAAAAACGACGAAACTTGAAGGAGATCTTATTACAGCGCGAGCTCCACAGTTGGCGGAAGTAAACATTCTCACGAAAATGTTTTACTGTACGCACAGATAGGCAAATGACTGCTGAGACAAAACAACACCTGAAAAAGAAACACGAGTAGTTTACGTACAGATATGGACAAGGTTTTGACAGTAACAATTGACGCTGCTGACATTGTTTACTGTACGCACAAATAGGCAAATGACTATCTGAGATAGCTGCACGAGTAGTGAACGTACAGATAATGACCAGTTTAACGTGTTGCGATTCGTCAACTGTGAAATGTAAGCTAACGACGCTTACTTTTCGAAAATGTCTCGTATATCTTTTGTCTTTTCCTCAGACTTCGCCACCTTGTCTAATTTGCTCAACAAAACTATGAATAGTATTCATAGAGTTTATTTATTTAGGATGTTCATAAAATATAAAATTACTCTGGGTAAACGATTAGTTATTATTAGTACATTGCTCGATAACCCATGTAATAATGGAAGTACTATTTTTTCCTTACCGGATTCTGTTTAGTTATTAGTTGATTTTTTGCCTTTCTCATATGGAAAGGCTATACAATCACTGTGAAAACCGACTTTCGAACCGAGGCCCAGAGGGCCGAATGTCGAATGAATGACAAATAATGTCACTCGATTTTCTCAGAGATGGCTGAACCGATATTCACAAACTCAGATTCAAATGGAAGGTCTTACGATCCCATCCCCTTTCAAACTGTCATAAAAATTATGCAAAACCGGTACGCATCAGTACGTGCCAACACCTAGCACACACCGTGCTTAGTTCAATTTTGTATAACGTGCAGGGTTGCCACATTTAAATCTATATTAACTTGACATAACCGTTTACAAATTGAAAAGGTTATGGCAGTTTGTACCAGAGAAAGTTTTTGATTTTATTCAAGTTTGAAAAAAAAATCTTGACAGAATGTTCTAGTGATGTTTTCGAAAATATAGGTAATATGAGAAAGGCATCATTACACCACTAGGTGGATTAAAAAAGGTTTATATTTCGTGAAACAACTATGATTAACAAATATATCAAAAGAAAAACGAATAATTTACACGTTTAAAAATGATTATTTATGCCATTCGCGACAGTTTAAAGCTAAGAGAAGATTTGCGCATAAATCCAACACTCATTCATTCATCAACTGGTTTTCTTCGGTAAAAGCGAAGAATTACCATATGGAAATTCACCCGGGAAGGTGTGAATTCGAATACGTAAACATCTGAGTACTGTTGATCTAATTGATTGATGATTGATCACAACAGAAAACGCTAGTATACACATTGTATGGCAAGTGGAAAGAAAGCACAGACGATGCCAACACGGATACTGGTGTCTTCGGGCGTCAAGCTCTAGTGAAGTTGAACCACAGACTAACAGACATGACAGTATGAGTAAATTGTTATAAAAATCATTTTTCGTGATGCACTAGTTCCACCTATATTGTACTGCGCGAACTATTTACTATCGGTACACCCCTTGTGTTACGTAAAAGATTTTTTACTAGTTGGTTTCCCCTCGTTTGTCAACACCGATCAGCTGCTTACAGGGTTGCCTGATTTCATCAAAATATTTGATAATGAATCGTCACAATAAATTATTGGAGTACGTTGATAATATATTTAACTTTTTTAGCGATGTTGGAAAGTAAACATTTATTTTACTCAACGTTGTTCATCTAGACTATTTTTGATTGTGTTGGTAATTTCCATCCGAAATTAAGACCAGAAGCAAGTAAATATTGTAACAAAACGGGTTCGATTTTGTATTGCGTTGTAGGATGACAAGTAGGCACAATTCTGTATATAGTTTTGGCAATATGTAATTAATCTGTATCCAGCATGAAATTCGCATGGAGGTATACAAATCAATACATTACAGGTAATTCTGTATGAATGGCAACTCGGTTGGTAAATGAAAAAAATAAACACAGTCTAGATGACAGACAGGATGTATTTGATATGCTAACGTGGCGCCATCATGACATATCCGAGTACTGTCCCAACTAAAGGAATATTCGAAATGACCGTTTATATGGTTAAAGAATCTAATTTGAGTGTCCTGTCTGTTAGTCTGTGGTTGAACCACCATGCACATTTCAACAAAGCTATGAATCTTCAAACTCATTTGCAAGTTATGAATGTTATTGATTAAATGCTTATATACGCACAAATAACTACGTAAATGATTATATTTATTGAATTATTCATTCACAAGTAATAATAGAAATCTGTTTGAATATGGTACAGTAACAGTAACTTAGCTGGTAGAGCTTCTCCATGGTAGGAAGAAGGTTTGAGTCTTACCTCTAGCGATTCTTTTTTTTGTTTTGGTTGCAAAAATTTTATTTTTTCACACGTTTCATACGAACTATCGCTTCTTTCGATCTGTTTCTTATTAGTAGTGATGAAAAGAAAAAATTGAGTTCAACTCAGCGTCTTGTGTCTTAATTTAAAAGTTCAAAATTAATTAATAAAATCATTGCTTCGAAAAGGAGTCGAAAGAACAACAAATACGTGAAAAAATGTGAGTAAAATCAGTTCGACAGTAAGCAGCTACTTGAAACTGATTCCCTCGATCGAAAACCCGGATCTGATCAGGCAGATTAAGCGGAACCTGAAGCTTCCAATGCGAGATGTATGTAGCAACGTCAAAATGTCGAATTCTTTCGTTCAAAAAGTGAAGAAAGCGACAGGACACAGATCGTTTAAGGTAATAGAAATCCCAGACAGGAAAGAGAAGCAAGAATCTAGTTCGAAAACAAGCTGTGTGATAAATTGCTGACAAACTTTAACCGCGTGAACATGGATGATGAAACAAATGTCAAAGCAGACTTCAAACAGATTCCAGAGTTTTATATCGCATCACAACGTTGGAGTGCGAACGATCATTTCAAGACCAACAAGTTGTAAAAGGTTTTCTAACCGTACATGGTTTGGCAAGCTACTTGTAGTTATGGTTGAAAAAGCAAAATATTCACTAAAGGTACGATTAATCAACAAGTCTGCACACATGACTACTACCATTCATCATTCACAAGCATACGAATTTTGTGTTATTTTGGTTTGATTTGGCGTCGTGCCAAAGCATAGTAAAGCGATGCAAGAAACAACAGCAAAATTGCAAAAAAAAACAGTCTTCCGAACAATCTAGAACATAGTCCAATAAGAAGATAATGAGCCATTGTGAGGTGAAACTTTAAGAAATTGAGATTTTGTACCAAAATTCATCTCATTCGGAGTCGTCATGTTATTTTACAGCTCTCAATAATGGTTTTCGTATATTCGATGGCTACTAAAGTTGAGATGAATTAGGGTACCGTTACCCTTGCTTTTAGCGCAGCTAGATGAAATCAGAAAATGACTGTGTGTTTCTCGGATATGGCTAAACCGACTTTGTGAGTCTTGACAGCATTCTCAGCAATATGCAAATGATTCATTTCTAAAATTACCCAACGTTTCGGACGTTGTTGATAGCCTTTTTCAAGGGAAACTGTAAATAACAAACATATTTTGAACACACTTTAGCCACTCTTATCGTATACGTTGATTACCAATGGTAAGAAGTTGGACTATTTTACATGGTTTTAATCCTGCCTTTGGTGGTCGGTAACAGTGGTAGATTCCCTGGGTATAAACTTGTTTCACAACGATCAGTTCAAATTTGGTAACCCAAAGGTTGTTGTTTGTGTGCTGAATGAGAAACGTGATCTACATCATCATTTTTGCGATTCTTTTTCGGTGAATTCATTTTCCAGTCGTTACATCCATCAAACTTTAATTCTTTCGAAAAATTCCTTTTGAGAATAAAATCGTTATGACAAAACCTTACTTTTTTCTCGATCCACTAGATTTTTTCCGGAGATTCCAGTACCATAATCCTATAAATGACGTATCCGTCAGACCATATTTTTCTTCTATTCGCCTAATTTCCTTTTTTAACTGCGCGGATAAAAAACAACCTTAGACTCAGTTGAAAACGACTATTATTATCATTGATCAAGCATGAATGACAAATGAAGAGCACCAGAAATATAATGGTTTAAGTGACGTAACCGACAAACTGCACTTTTTACTATCCGTTCGTTTTGCTAACAGATAACTAAACTGTTTTTAACAATCTCAAACTTGTTAGAAAGTCATCTTCGAATTCGAAAGGCTCGTGGCGAACACTTTTGGTTCTGTAAATATGATGTAACCGCAAACCATACTTTTCATATGCAGTCAAATTTCGTTCTTGACGGGTTTCACACGTCACTGATACTTTCTCTCTTAGAGAAATGTACATACAAAGAAGTAGATTTTAAAGTACTCGAGAAATACAGCACTTATTCGATGGTCAAGGAGATAAAAAAGATCTGCAATGACGTATAAATCACATGCCGAGCAAAGTTTACAAACAACATGTACTTAAACTGACTAATACACAACCCAGAGGCAGATAACAGTGTGCTGGACGTGTAGCACGAAAACCGGAAGAGAGTACTGACTAGTAGAGAACATGGAAGAAAGTGCTCGAAAAGGATATGCTTATGAATATAGATCAGAGGTTGGAGAATAGGAACCACATATCGAATGTCTCGGACATCTGTAATTCAGAGTTGAATTTCAATCCATTTGACGAAAAATATTTGCTGTCGTTTGTGAGTAAACAATTTGTTATGAAATTGTATAATGTGAAAACTGTGACTAATAATGTATGTTATTCTTATAGTTGCCCTGAAGATGAAGGGATATTCCTTCCTTATTTTGTAAAGCAACACTTGACCAAAACGCCATCTTGCAATAAAGTTGAAAATAAGTAAAATTAAAGGGTGTATGGACTTGTCCCGGGTTGGTGGTTTAATGCAAAGGTCGCTGGTCTTGCAAACCTGTTGTATTTTCGAGCCCCGATCGGGAAGTAGGATCATAGCACCAGCGCCTGCTTCACGATGACACAGTACATTTTAATTGGCCGCAAATCCGGTGTGTTCGGGGGATTGAAGTTCTTCGGCACGAAGTTGACTTCATTAGACTTGTAGCACTCCCAAACATCTTCCTAGTAATTGCACAAGGCTAAATCAAGCCAGAAAAGCGTACGACCATTGCGTGACCTTAGATGTGGAAGTAGACGCAGGCAGTTTTTTAGATATACGTACCTATTGATCGTACCGGTTGTCACAAATGGAATATTTCGCTTTGCACATTAGCAAAACAATTGCCAAATCATGTATTTTTTGGCAAACTTAGAACGTCGTTTGGGACATTAAACTTATGATGGGCAGCAAAAAACAGTCGTCTCGGAAGATACTGGAATCTTATCATCCATATTGAGACAATGCGGTTTTGTTAACATATGTGTGTAGAGCTTCCGTGCACGTGATTTTCTCACCGTATTCTGTCGTTCATAGGTGCCTTTGAAATATTGTATTTTCGTGTCTCACACGAAAGTAGAGTCCGTACACCTTTTAGGTAGTGATTAGTTAGTTTACCTTATGATAAAAAAAGAACCGGAATTTTCATTTTAAAATTCCCGCGCTTGTCCAATCGGTAAACTTTTATTCTCTCAACGTTAGCAACACTTTTATACACATTCTGTCAAATTTTGACGCATATCGTACGATTAGTTTTTGTTTGGCCTCTATACAAAGAAGTTGAAAAATTTTCGTGTGGCGATTTTTATAATGGATGAAAATTTAGAACAACGGCTCACCTTCGAAGCGTCATTCGGTCGATTGTTGTGCGGTTTCGACGTCATATTCATAGATCCACGCCTCATCACCAGCTATGATGCATTCGATGAATGTGGGGTCACTATCTGCGTTGGAAATCATCTCTTTGGCCACATCAACACGACGCTGTTTTTGAATGAAATTCAGCTTTTTTGGCACCAGCCGAGAAGCGACGCGTTTCAAACCCAAAATATCAGTTAAAATGTGTTCGGCTGATCCATAAGAGATGCCCAACAACACAGCAATCTCTCTAATCGGTACAGAACGATTTTGCAACACGATTTGCTTCGTCGATTCAATGTTTTCTTCAGTAACAGATGTTGTTGGGCGGTCAGGGATCTCATCATGATCCAAGCTTGTACGACCACCTTTGAAGCGTTTATACCTCTCGTATGCCTGTGTTTTTCCTAGACACAATTCACCAAAGGCCTTTTCTAACATTTTCAACGTTTCGGAACACTTAAATCCATTTGCAACACAAAATTTGATGCACGCACGTTGTTCTAACTTTTCATCCATTATAAAAATCGCCACACGAAAATTTTTCAACTTCTTTGTATAGACGCCAAACAAAAACTAATCGTACGATATGCGTCAAAATTTGACAGAATGTGTATAAAAGTGTTGCCAACGTTGAGAGAATAAAAGTTTACCGATTGGACAAGCGCGGGAATTTTAAAATGAAAATTCCGGTTCTTTTTTTATCATAAAGTATGTGTTTTCAGTAATTTCCGAAATGGATATAAAAAAGGTAATGGTGAGGAATATCTAGAAAAGCAACTATAAAACAATTCAGAACATTGAACAGACATGCAAAATTTAAGACGCCGATTTTTGAGTGATTTCTGTGAATCAAACAATCAGTACGGGTCTGCGTATTTTCTGTAGACCAATCAGTAAGGATAACAGTGCATCAAGTCTCTAGTAAGACTTATCAATCAGAAGCACGGTTGCGCCACAGAACCGTCTACATTTTGTTGCTAGTGTCCTTCGTTCTAGCAGAGATCATTGCATATGATACAATCAACTAATAATCCCGGTTAAATTTAAATTTGTGAAATAAACCATTGGAATGAATCCGCAAATTGCTTACCTAAAATAGCAAATCGTAAATTACCCATTCTACTAAAATTCCTATCAAACAAACAAACGCTTTCTCACTAGTATCAGTTCCAAATTTGTGCCATAAATCAGACTAACAGCAATTCCTGTCAACCTAATATCCCACACACACAGTAGGAGGATATACCGGTAATCGATTGCTTACCTTTCAACTTATGTCTTCCGCTGTACACTGTTGCTTTTTGTTGCCCAAAATAATCCCCACGCCCAAAAGATCCTTACCGCACCCCCATCCCAAACAATCCTACTGCTACTGCGTAGGTTTATTGCAGTAGGATTCAACAATTTACGCACCGTTTCCTTCTACAACGGTTCATTCATACCCTTAGCTTAGTTTGACCTCTTTCTCACCTAATCTCTTTTTTTCTTCTTCCGCTTTGTTTGAGCACAACAACGAGCCTTATGGGCTCGGAATTGAATCCTTTCTACCATTACATTATTTCTTTTATCGCTAGAAAACCATCGATGCCCTAACTGCCGATAGCAGAACCGCCGTGGCGTGTAAACAATTACGGGTTGAGCTACAGTGACTGTACAGAAAACAGTGGGGGGAGGAGGTGAGGGACTGAGTGTACCGTTTTCATCCAGTGCGACGCGTTCTTCCGGTTGACCCCTTAACGCGTCACTGCATCTCTAATCCATTCGGATCCAACAAATGACGGTCGCTACCGACGTTAGGCCACCGCGGGCGTTCGGAATTGGAGGACCGATCTGTAGACTGTGTGTGTGTGTGTATTAAACGATTCTATACCCTAGGACGGGATAGGAGGGACCACCACAGCAGAGGTATGAACCGTTCAACTCAATGTTTAATGTGGGGGTGGACGAATTCTCGAATGCTTCTCTGTCGAATAGACAACAGTGTTTAAGAGACAGAATTATTTATCATTCGGTTTGCTCTTTGCTCGGTTGATGTGATAACGCAAACTTCTTCCCGTTGCGTAGGCTTTTTGTGTAGATCCTCGGCGTAAGATGATTGCTTGTCACAAAGATTAATTGATTTTGTGTTTCTCCCTTCGGGTTGGATTTTCACTTTATGTCACGGGATGTTGTGAACTGCCTTTCGAGTCCGAAGCCGCTAAGAAGGGAAGACTTTTCCTTCCCATAAGCTATCGCTCCTCAACAATCTCAAGGATGCGGCTCCGGGGCTTTTGTCACCGAGAACAAGAGGGGGCATTCATGTTTTAAATATTTGATCAATCATAATAGTTTAATTGAAAAAGCAGGGAGAAGA
The DNA here is from genome assembly GCF_030247185.1 of Malaya genurostris. Lineage (NCBI taxonomy): Eukaryota > Metazoa > Arthropoda > Insecta > Diptera > Culicidae > Malaya > Malaya genurostris. The sequence goes on from NC_080571.1 coordinate 293,001,613, forward strand.
CCGTGTCGTCTCTTATCTTATGTGAGAACTTTCAGCATTATGGTCAGACGTCTCATTCCATTGTCCTGAGGAGCTGGCTTCTGCCCCAAAGTTCCATGAACCCAAACAACCACAAGGGTTCTATCCCCAGAATGACGATTAACCAGAGATTGTGGCACCAAATCGCAGCCCTGGATGATTGCGGGGGCAATTACCGTCATCGGCTTCATCGTTAGTCGTCAGAAATGTCACCTGATATGGGTAACCGCATCGCCTTTTCAGTCGCTCTCCCCGTTCAGGTACAGCAGCACCGAGACTCACACCGCGCACACAGAATGCAAACTTGCAGCCATGTCGACCGCCGTTTTTACGTGTCTTTGAATCCCGCTGCCGGGTTTCATTTTCGCCAACCAATTCAACGCTCGATGTAATTAAAACCTCTATCACCCATGTGGATATTTTCATTCAATTCACTATTCTGTCGAATGCATCCGCTCGCAGCGAATCCGGCCGCAGTCAAGCAGTGCCATTTGCAATTGCCTTTGGCGAACGGGTTAGCTTCCTTTCTACATGGGATAGCCTAGTGATGCAGGGTAGGAGGGTTTCGGTGCCGCTGCCGGGTTAGCAGTTTTCCTATCAACACACCGACTGTGACTGATGAGGGAGGTAAGCGAATTAAATGTTTTCAACACTTTTACAGAAATTGTACGGTGCCGCCGCCGGTCGGATCAGCGCACCGCACAATGACACAATGGGGGCGATGTTCGGTTATTTGAGATATATTGAGAATTAAGGTAATCAGAAACGGGAACTGATCCGTGTAAATTAAACAAAGAAAATAAATGATAGATCCTTTCAGTGAGAAATACGAAGACGAACATGGACTATTCCAATTCTGCTAATGGAACAAAATAACTTCAAGGTACATGAGATTAGGGCCTGCATTGTGCAGTGCAACTAAATCGAATCGATATTTCTAGTGCAAGTGCTCATATAGAAGACCTTTCGCTTCGTGTTGCAACTGCAATGAAGGGACTTCAAATCGAAATATGCCGTTTCGCCGTTTTATATTTTTTTTTAGAAAATATATTTAATAGAACACACTGACTTAGCTCTAATGTTACTATTATTACTTGAAAAGGGAAAATAAAAAAGTTTATCCGAGTATTGACCACTGCTTTCTACACGTCTTTACCAACTTTCTGGCAATTAATGGATACCACGCCAATGGAAATGTTCGTCTTTCGAAGTAAATTGATCAGACACCCAATTTTCGACTTCTTCTGGTAGTCGGAACGGGTCAAGTTTGATCAATAGAACGGGTGAGGTAGCAGCTCCCAGCAAAGTGTATTTGATCGTATCATGAACCGATTTTGCTTTGTGTACAGGTGCATTGTCGTGTAGCACAATTACTTTGCCATGTTTTTGGCTTATTATGATCGTTTTCCGTTCAATTCATGGTTCAAATTGATCATTTCTGTATAAAATGTTCAAAACGACGAATGTGACAATGAGAGATTCACTTTGTTTACTCTTTCTTTTGATTATTACGGTACTCTTAGCACTAATTGGAACTGATTATTAACCGATAATAAAGACTGTCCCAGAAAGTACGGACGCAACCAAAAACCGCTGCCATTTCGCAATGGTTCAGAATCTGTCAATTTTGATGGCTGCGTGCTGTTGTTTCTATTATTCTCTAACCACTTGTGCAGTTGTTTATCCGTTTTCATTAGTTTGTTTCGAAATGCGTGGACTTCCAGCAGAACAACGTCGAAAAATTGTGTACAAATGGTGCACAGAACGCGGACTGTCACTGAGAAAGATAGCAAAAATGGAAGGAGTAAGTGAAAAAGCCGTGCGATATGTAATCAGGAAGTTCGGTGAGGATAACACCTTTGAGGATAAACCGAAAACGGGTCGAAAAAAAGGTCCTGCTAACCCTCAGTTGGATAAACGTATACTGAAGGCGTTCGAGCAAAAGAAGGAGGTTTTAGTTCGGGATGTGACCAAAAAAGTGGGTGGGCACTTCGAAGTCAAATGTTCTTCGTGCTAAAGAACGTTTGAATCTTTGAACCTATAGGAAGCAGAAACAACCAAAACGTAATCCGAAACAAGAAGCATCGATTAGGCCGAGGGTTCGAAAGCTGTACAATACGATTCTTGCTGAAAATTTGAACTGCATAATCATGGACGACGAAACCTATGTGAAACTCGATTACAAATCCTTACCGGGACCACAATATTATACGGTGCGAAAAGGGCAACTGTTAAACCAGTCCGAGACATCGATTGAAGTCGAATAATTTTGTAAGAAAGCTATGGTCTGGCACGCAATTTGTAGCTGCGGTAAGATTTCGAAACCCTTCATCACCACTGCTTCAATAAACAGCGAAATATACATCAAGGAATGTTTACAAAAACGACTTCTACCCATTATTCGAAACCACAAAGATCCTGTTGTCTTCTGGCCAGATCTTGCTTCTTGCCACTACTCGAAATCAACGGTAGAATGGTATACTACCAAAAATGTCACTTTCGTCCCAAAAGACATGAATCCACCAAATTGTCCACAACTTCGAAAAATTGAGGAATTTTGGGAATTAACAAAGGCACATCTTAGGAAACATGCCGAAACCATTCAACAGTTCGAAAAAGATTGGAAAAAAGTGTCAAAATTTGTCGCCAAGAAGTCTACGGAATTTGATGAGGAACGTTCGCAAGAAGGTGCGCCAGCTAGTCTACAATGGCTAAGTAGCAAATGTTGAGAATAATATTCTGTTGTTGTAGTCTAATATTATCAGTATATCGAATAAAATTTGAATATCTAACACTTGTGAATTATTTACAGCAAAATCAAAGTGCGTCCATACTTTCTGGGACAGTCTTCAATAACTAAAGCTATCACCTTTTAATCTGCACTGAAGAAGTAACCGAAAAAGCAGGAATATTTCGCAATAATCGAAAGAGAAAGTAAACAAAGAGAATCTCTCATTGTCACATTCGTCGTTTTGAACACTATATAGATTTGCTGTCTGTAGCGATTAGTACTTAAAGTTTCACCAGATTTCAGAAGCTCATGATCCACCACGCCTTTCTGAGCCCACCAAACACAGAGCCTTCGTGCCGAATCGATCTGGTTCCGCACTCGATGTTGGTGGTTGTCCCGGTTTTAGCCATCCGGGCTTTTGAAATTAATCCATTTTTGATCACCAGTAACAATTCGATGTGTCTTTGGAGCAAAATTTCACGATTGTTTTTTTCCGGATTCCATCTGCATATCATTCAATTCATGTGGAAACCATTTTCTACACTTTTGGACTTTTTCCATAGCTTTTAAAAGGCCAGAAATTGTTTGTTGTGCAACATGTGACATTACTGCCATTTGCGTTTGACCTTCTTCCAAAATTGCTTGCAATTCGGTGTCTTCGAACTTTTTTGATGGTCTTTCACGTTCTTCATTTCTCACCTCGGAATGATTATCTCTGAACCGTCTTTTGCATGTTGCTTCTGATAGAGCAGGATCACCATATGCTTCAACAAGCATTCGATGTGACTCGGCAGCACTTTTCATCCAATGAAAATAAAAAAATAATGCTTTTCGCAAGTCATCACTTTGTGATACAAAATTCAACATTTTTAACACGACGAAAATATGTGATGTTGTGGCTTTAGGGGGGAGGGGGGTTTCTAAATGATGAAAAATCATCGTTTTTGCGACTTTTTTATTCAAAACTATCGTTCAACAGAATAAACTCGAACGTTTTGCATAATACAAAGCATCGTTCGAACGACATTTTGTAATTTCTTCGTAGAAAAATATTTTCGAGAACGCCTCTCAAAAATCATGATTTGTGGTGTCCACTGTATCTCAGCGCAGACTAATCAGAAGTCAACAAATCAAAGCAACATAGATAGAGTAGATGTTTTTCTAGACCCCAACTTTTATGTTTGATTTTTTCAATATTATTTTTCAATTGTTGGTGGTTGTTTAAAGTTACACATATGATTTTTCACGAAAAAATCCGTCATGTTTCAGCTGTAAAACCGCCTCAATGAAACAAACAACAAAAAGGAAAACGTTCGGGTCTAGTAATTTATATTACATGTAGAAAAATTTGTGTGCGAAACTTGAAAACATGATGCAGTAGTTTTTGAATGACGAAGCACGGACTTTCAAAATTCCAAAAAATCATATTTGTTTCCTTTTGTATTTTGTTATAATGAAACATTTCAACGATGTTTCGTGAAGTTTTTAAGTCAATCGAAGCAAAAATCTTTGGCTTATGCGCCGAGCTCTTATTTCTTCGCAGAATGAGATAAGCAAAGAGGCCCATAGCCTGCTAATTTTTGCTCCGATAGGCTTGAAAATTTTACAGAATATTCTTGAAATGTTTTACTATAAGAAAATACAAAGAAAAAAATAAATGACTTTCCAAAGGTGTTAGACCCTACCCGCCCCTTAACGTATATTGAATATGTTTGACAGATATCATACCAACCAAACAAAACAAACTGAAGACTCGTTCACACAAAATGTTTATTATCGAAACGTTTGTAACGCTCACTTCATACCGCATGATATGATCACATAATGGATGAACAAATATTCAGCTTTATTTTCAAATTAGTTCATTTAAACAACACGTTTAAATGAACTTATTTCAAAATAAATGTTTCTCGTTAAGGGGAAAGTTTTGGAGATTGATGGTTGTTGGTGGATGACGAGTTCAATTCGATTTTCAAACAAAGCTGTTTACTTTCGTTATCTCAAAAATTACTTTTTTATAGTGGTTAGTGGAATAACTTCGAATTGAAACACTGATGAAAGCTAAATAAAGGCTAAATAGTAACGATTTTTTTTTATACATACTCAAGTATTCTTTTATGTGGGGGATAAAAAATCTCAAAACTCATATAAAAAAAATTCATGGAACGTCGAGATCTGGCGTTATTTAAAAAAAATAAGATTTAAAATAAATCGAGGAGTGCATTACTTAGACAAAACTAGAGCTCCGCACAACTTTGAAAAATTCGGATTAAAAAATAGCTTGAAAAAATGCATAACTTTGAAAACTCGAATGAAAAAACGCATAACTTTGAAAATTCGCTTTTAAAAGCCGCTTAAAAATCGTATAAGAAAGTTGCATAAAATGCGATTTGAGTGTAGTGGAATAAAATGTGATTGATCAGTCGGTGTTGAACAGTCGTTCGCACCGCACGCGTATAGCTCTTGGCTCCTGGAATTTTTTTCTGGCTACCTAGAGTTTCATTGATTCAAGGCTTCAGTCTTTTTCAAGGCTACCTGAATCACTAACTAAGTGATTAAGTGATACAAAGAGTGATATTAGAGTGACTAAGTGATATTAGAGTGACTAAGAAATTAATCAGCCTTTTTTAAGGCTAGCTAGGAGTCTAATCGAAGACTAATTTAGCCTAGTTAATTTAATTTAAAATTTCATTAATTTCAAAAATGCCTGCGTCCAACCGGAAAGGCAACAAGCCTAAGGCTAAAAATAATTCAATACGGAATAAATCACAATCCGTTATTCAACATTTTTCTAATAACATTCACGATCTTATAGAATCTGAATGTAAAAATAAAAGACAACGGACGGATTTCCCTTCCGTTGATCCTATGCCGTCTAACAATATTTACGAGATTCTTCCTGAATCCGATTGTAGTGACATAGAAGAAAATTCTTCAAAAATTCCCAAAATGGACGCTTGTCGTTCTGGGAAGAAACATCAATCTATGCCACCAGTGACGGTGATGATTTCCGACTTCAAAGCATTCCGTACTGAGCTTTCTACTTTTCTCCCGGAAGTAAAAGTCTCATTTCAAATCGGACGAAGAGGAGAATGTCGAGTCTTGGTGGATGGATTGGAAGATTACGAACGTCTTATTCGATATTTGTCCGAAAAACTTCATAAATTTTATTCATATGATATAAAATCAGACAGACCCTTCAAGGCTGTCTTGAAAGGATTATCAAATGATCAAAGTATTGATGAAATTAAAAACGAACTAAAAGAATTGCTTGGTTTTGCCCCTTCCCAAGTAATACTTATGAAAAAAAGAGCGAATGGTACTTCTAAACCACGCTCTGGAATTTCCCATGAACTTTACCTAATACACTTCAATCGAAGTGATGTAAACAATTTGAAAACTTTAGAAAAAGTACGTTTCATTTCCCACATTAAAATTCATTGGGAACATTATAAACGGCATAATCGTATTGCTAACTTAACGCAATGTCGTCGTTGCCAAGGCTTCGGTCATGGAACCAAAAATTGTCATATGGATATACGGTGTTTGAATTGTGGTGAATCGCATTCGAAAGACGTTTGTCCAATGAATGAAACCACTGATAAATTTTCATGTTCAAATTGCAATGGAAATCATAAATCCAATTATTTGAAATGTCCTGTCAGGGAAAAAATTTTAAACGCTCGTTCGCTTAGACAACAAGTCAAATCAACGACCTTAAATTTACAGAATATACCTGAAAATTCTTCTAAGGCACCTGCCAATTCGTCTTCTAACGAAAACAATTTATTGACAGGTAGATCGACCTCGTCATCATCTTCTTCTAATGTCAGTTATGCTGGTATATTAGGTAGAAATCTATCTCCTATTTCTTCTAATGTAAATAATCAAAACACAGGACCGCCTTGCAGTTCTTCTTCTAACGAAAACAATTTATTAATAGGTAGACCGGCCAAATCATCTTCTTCTAATGGCAGTCTACCTACAAATATTCCTTCAATGCCATTCGCTTCTTTAAATGAAGTCGATTTAGGCGATATAACTGAAAATAAAATGATCTACCTACAAGATCAACTTTTTCAAATGATCATCCAAATGAATTCGACTTCATCACTTTTTGAAGCATTTCAAATCGGATGGAAATTTGCAAATAATATTATAATGAATTTAAAATTTAACAGTGATGTTAAATAATTATTTGAATATTTTAAATTGGAATGCTCGATCTTTGAAATCGAGTGAAGATGAATTTTATAATTTTCTCAAAGTTCACAAAATTCATATTGCCATTGTGACAGAAACTTTTCTTAAACCAAATGTAAAATTGAAAAGTAATCCACATTATGTGGTTCATCGATTTGACAGGTTTACTGGAATTGGTGGTGGAGTTGCCATTTTTGTCCAACGGCAAATTAAACATCGAATTTTACCTTCTTTCAATACTAAAGTTATTGAAAGCTTGGGAATCGAAGTTGAAACCATTCATGGAATTTATTTCATCGCTGGAGCATATTTGCCATTCCAATGCACCGGCGAACAATTAAATTTCTTTAAAGGCGATTTGCAAAAACTTACAAGATATCGATCGAAATTTTTCGTAATAGGGGACTTAAATGCTAAGCATGTCCAGTGGAATTGTAGGCAAAATAACAGTAATGGTAAAATACTTCATAATCAACTCTCAGCTGGTTACTTTACAGTTCTTCATCCCAGTAATCCTACTTGTTTCTCTTCCGTGAAAAACCCGTCTACAATTGATCTGGTTCTAACAGATCAAAGTCACATTTGTAGTGAACCGATTACTCATGCTGATTTTGACTCAGATCATCTTCCTGTAACATTCAGACTTTCCAACGAAGCTATAATTAATCCAATTAGTTCTATTTTCAACTATCATAGAGCTAATTGGTTGGATTACAGATCTCACATTGAAAATCACGTGGATCATGAAACTATTTTAGAAAATTCTGCGGACATCGACACAGCAATTGATAATTTGAATCATTATATTATCGAAGCTAGAAATCTTTCAGTTCCCAAAGCTCAAACTAAATTAAATTCTCCTATCATCGATGACAATCTTCAACTGCTCATTCGGTTGAAGAATGTTCGTCGACGACAATATCAACGTTCTCGTGATCCTGCTATGAAAAACATAGTTAAGGATTTACAAAAAGAAATTAAACATAGATTTACTCTTTTGCGAAATGAAAATTTCGCTAAAGAAGTTGAACAAATTAAACCATATTCTAAACCTTTCTGGAAACTTTCTAAGGTTCTTAAGAAACCTCAGAAACCAATTCCTGCTCTCAAGGAAGGAAATCAAATACTTCTTACAAATGGTGAAAAAGCTCAAAAACTAGCTCAGCAGTTCGAGAGTGTCCACAATTTTAATTTAAACGTTGTGAGTCCTATTGAAAATGAAGTCTCACTGAAGTATGATCATATTTCAACCCAAGTGTTATCACACGATGACATTATTGAGACGAATTTTGATGAAATTAAATCAATTATTAGGAAACTCAAAAACATGAAGGCTCCTGGTAATGATGGAATTTTTAATATTCTTATTAAAAATCTTCCCGATGTTGCCTTGAGACTCCTGGTTAAAATTTTCAACAAGTGTTTTTCATTAGCTTACTTCCCAAAAAGATGGAAAAACGCTAAAGTAATTCCTATCCTAAAACCTGATAAAAACCCAGCAGAAACATCAAGTTATCGCCCAATTAGCTTACTTTCTTCTATCAGTAAACTTTTTGAAAAAACTATCTTGTTAAGAATGATGACTCATATTAATGAGAATTCAATTTTTTTACCAGAGCAGTTTGGATTTCGTCATGAACATTCAACTACTCATCAACTTGTCAGAGTAACGAACATGATAAAATCAAATAAATCTTCTGGGTTATCCACTGGAGTTGCTCTTCTAGACATAGAAAAAGCATTCGACAGTGTTTGGCACAAAGGTTTAATAGCAAAAATGTCTGATTTCCAGTTTCCTATTTATTTGATCAAAATGATTCAAAATTATTTAACTGATCGTACTCTTCAGGTTAGCTATCAGAATTGTAAATCTGAATTGCTACCCGTACGAGCCGGTGTTCCGCAGGGTTCGAGTGTAGCTCCAATCTTGTATAATATTTTCACTTCTGATCTTCCAAATCTACCCGTTGGTTGTCAGAAATCGCTATTCTGTGACGACACAAGTCTGTTAGCCACAGGTAGAAATCTAAGAGTGATCTGCAGTCGCCTACAAAGAAGTTTAAATATTTTCAGTGATTATCTGTCAAAATGGAAAATTAAACCAAATGCAGCAAAAACGCAATTAATTATCTTTCCTCACAAGCCAAGAGCTTCTTTTCTAAAACCAAACAATAATCACATTCTCAAATTGAATGGCTTGGAATTGACATGGTCTGATCAAGCTAAATACTTAGGTTTAACGTATGACAAAAAACTCACTTTCAAGGATCACATTGAAGGAATCCAGGCAAAGTGTAATAAATATATTAAATGTTTATATCCTCTTATAAACAGAAATTCTAAGCTCTGTCTAAAAAACAAATTGTTAATTTATAAACAAATTTTCAGACCAGCCATGCTTTATGCGGTACCAATTTGGTCAAGCTGTTGTTCCACCAGGAAGAAAACGCTTCAAAGGATTCAGAATAAAATTCTGAAAATGATTCTGAAGCGTCCTCCCTGGTTTAGTACAAATGAGTTACACAGACTCACAAATATAGAACCATTAGATGTAATGTCACATAATATTATAAGCAAATTCCGACAAAAATCGATGCAATCTTCAATTGAATCGATTCGCTCTCTGTATTAGTTAGTAAGTTAGTATATAAGTTCCTTTTCCCCATTACACAATACAAGTAGGTTTAGAATTTTCCCTACACAAAAATCTCAGAATTGCGGAAGCAAATGATGTCTTCATGGTAATAACCAAATCATATATATATATATAACAGGGCTGAAAAGTCACCACTTGTGGCTGAACACCCAATTTAAATCTTAATAATTTAATTTTAACTCATATTCCAATAAATAGTTATTTAAAAAAAAAAAAAAAAAAATGTGATTGATGTTTTTTTACAGCGATTTCGTCATCAATTTCCAGGCGCGTTACTGCGGTACAGAGCTGTAAACGATGCGAGTTTAACTGATACTGACACTAGCTGAATGATTAAGTTCTTTTTAAACAGTCACGTCATTTCACGTTAACAGTCAATAAGACGGGGCTAGAAATGACAAAAAATTCAAATGAAGCAAATATCAAAAAGATTTATTCAGGATCTATGTTCAGCTCCTAGCAAAGTCTTCTCGAAATTCGACTAATTTTTTTTGAATGCTGCTGAATTTTGACTCTTTCGGTGCGAGCGGTTCACGCAGCTTTTTCCTAGAATACGTTTTCCTCTGATGAGATGGCGGATCTGTTGAATTATGCTGGAAATGACGTTCTCTTATGTGACATGGATGACGATTTTCAGTTGCGCCATGACCATGACATCTTACCTCGAGTACGATTACCCTCAAATCAAACTCAATTAATGAGTAAATTGAGGAACATTTGACGAAGTTTTCCGGTGTTTTAGTTTTTCAATGGACGATGAAACTTATGTGCTGGAAGACTTTGATTAGCTTTCCGGAATGTGTGTTTCTACTGCCATGAAACGGAACGGTGTAGAGGAGCATTTTCTGAAATATATATGGTTTGGCAAGCAATGTTCAGCTGCGGTCGAGCAAGCCGCTTCATCACTACCGGTACGGTATACAAGGAAATATACCGTGAAAAATTCCTAAAGAAGCTATTTCTACTATTCCTACGCAGACATGACGCTCCCTCGCTATGCTGGTCTGATTTGGTATCTTGTCACTACACCAAAGATGTTTCGGAATGGTATGAAGCGAATGGAGTTAATGTTATACCGAAATAGGCGAATCCAGTTAACTGCTCGGATATGCAACCTATCGAGTGGTATTTGGCTCTCATGGAGAAAGAATTCTCTTAATATACACAACAAGCTACAACTATAGAAAAATTTCGAAAATCTTAGACAAACGCAGCTAAATCAGTAGCAGAGAAGTTTGCACAAACCCCAATGGCTAGAGTAAACTCAAAAGTTGGTAGTTTGTTCATGCAGTCTATTTAAGTAGCTGTAATTAGTTTTACGACGACTAATAATGCACAATTAAATGATACATCTTGGATTAATCAAACAGCAAATTGGTTTTATTCTCATTTTAATCTATCCAGATTTTATCGCAAACAAGCCATAACCTTAAACGGTAAAGCTACGCAACAGTTTTTACGTGGATATGATCAAGCTTTGCATATGATAGAATCAGAAGGTTGTCAAGCACTACGAATAGCTTCCGTGTGGTTTAATCAACTACAGACTACATTGCACCGTATCCACCTAAAAAAAAGGCCACGTAGAGGTCCGTAATTTTAAGTCATGATAACGGTCGGTCACAATTGTCTACTTCGGAACTCGTCAAATGTTAGTTAGTAAGAAAAAATGTAAAAAATTTAGTTTAGACATTTGGAATGAATTATAGATATGTAGTTTATAATTTTGGGAAATCACGTAACCTTTGTGTCAGTATAATATAAAATTTTGAACGAAAAAAAAAGAAACAATGAATAAAACCTGTTTTGACTCAAAACTAAATGATTTGTCTGTTTCGTTCTCTGACCTCAGAGCTAGCACTGATCACAAACACCGAATTCAAGCGACACGGAATTGAGCCACAGTAGTTCATTTGGATGTCACAAATTACCCCATTATTTTCCAGGGCCATCCGAAGTCTGAAGTCAGGAAGGAGATGAGAAGGCTAACTTCCGTCATCGATGGTGCGGTTTAGACTGCCGGTTGCTACGTATCTACATTTTGTTAACATCAATGGGAGAAAGCACGGATTTGACAGACCGAAAGTCTCGAACGAATGAAACGAATGACGGCAAAACCCCGGAGCATTGTCTAGAATTTCAAGTAGCTCCAACCAATCGGGCCTAAGTCGGTGACATTTGCATCGGTGCCACGAGGGTCAACCCGGTCGGAGGTGGAGCGGTAAAATTCAAATTATTCTCTACAAAAAACCCTCACGTCGTTCTTCCATCATCACATGTGCTGCTGGTGGTTCAAGCAGAAGCTGTTGGAAAAGCGGAAATGCCAAAAAACTAGGGAAGTCATTATAAACAGATAGAAGACGCATTTGTAATACAAATTTTCGGTTACCTACTGTGATGGTGAGGTTTCTATGTTTTTTGTTATTTTGTTTTTATCAAAAGGTTCAATAATCCCAGAGGTAATTTAAAAACAACGGAAGACCGGATGTAACATAAAGTGCCTCCCACTGGTTATGTGATAAAACTATTCAGTACATATTTTTTGCATTAGTCGAACCAGCTACGCTGTGTCGAATATGAGTTTTGCCGTGAATCATCCACAGTTTACAATCGAAAAGAGAACAAGAAAAAAATAAACTAACAAACAAACCCTGAAAACCGCATTCCTCCGAAACCAGTGTCTGATGAAACCAGTCAAGACCTTGTCAAGTACGCTAAACGTCGCGCTATATCTGGATATAATCCGCGGCGAACCGAAAAAAAAATTACCCGAATACAAAAATAAACACACACAGACACACACATGGTCGAGAACAGGAAAGCGAATCACGGAAATCTCAGGTGCCATGACAGAACCAGAAACGAGTTCAATAGCTTCACACACCTTGCGGGGATCATCGGGTGTCTTGTCATATGCGAGCGCGCATTATTTATTTCTGAAATGATCATCTCTGGCTTCAGGTTGTATAAAGCAATTTATATGCGTAATTCTAACAGACTGTATTCTTGACAGGATTGACCGATTCCATTCAATTTGTTTGCGATAAGCGGATGAAAATCAAATCTCGAATGAGCTGGTGGTGGTGATGGTAGTGGTGGTGTGGGATCTGAGTGACGCACTGAAATCGTGAGCGCATCATGCAATTATCCTGCATTTGTAATGCTGATGCTTGAGGCACCGCGCGCCACCGGGTTGTTCGACAACACTCGGTTATGCGATATCAATCAAAGTGTCTCATGTAGGACCCTGCGGTTTCCACATAATGGAGTCTTTGAACAAATGATATAACATTGATCGAAGACCACATCCGATTGCGTACAGTTCAATGGCTTCGTTCGAGTCTCGTTCGTACGACGCTGCGCTGGAGTAATCGTCGCGACGACATGCTCAGGAATCAGAACAAATTGGCTCAAATGGCACGTTCCCCTTGATATTTGGAGAATTGTGATGAATCAGGCGTAATCGAATGATCGGCTGCGCAAGGCAAATATGCAAAACATATTTTGGCTACATCGCATTTGTGTGAAATTTGAGCCTTCGTTGGACAGATTTTTTTGTTGGTTCCATAATACAAACATTCAACTCATTTTTTTAACGGTTGTTCGAAATCTTTGGCCTCCATAGGTATGTAATGTAGAAAATATACAAAGTTGCTGCTAGATTCGGAAAATCACTCAATTTCATTTTTGTATGCAAAAAAAAGAAGGCTGTACTCGAAAAAATGCATTACAGTGTACTGTTTTTTGCATGGGTAAAAATTTATGAAATTTTGGGTAAAGCTAGTTTAGAGTGTAGCATGTGTAAAACTTTGTCAAGATCTGTCGAGTGGTTATGTTTCGACAAAAGCTTAATCACGGTCATGCGAAGCTCAGAGCAGTTCCACAGGTGGATCGTGAAACAGTTGTGAATCAACAACCCGATCATCAACAACATTGATCACTTCGATGCAAAACAAAAAAATGCTCCGCAAGTAACAGAAACTTTAGGTCTGCTTAGCGGTTCAAATTGAACTGCGTTTTGGATTGAGCAGTTCAATTTGAACTGCTATGCACTGATGAGTCAAAGACGAAACGAAAACATATTAAAAACGGTTATGTGCCCTAGCATACGATTTGACTAACCTCTGAATGTTCAAGCACAATCAGATTTTTTCCAATGCTGGATGTATCAAAAATGTCAACTCTCCCGTCTGGTTCGTGTAACAGACAATGGAGCAGGCTGAACTTCATGGTTTCAGGGTAACAAGAAGGCGCCTAGCTGAACCAATAAACAGAATACGCTGACTCCAGATCCTCGGCCTGGTGTTGTTCCTCGGCAAGTCTCGCCTGGATGCTCCGGAGAAGATTTCGGAGAAAGTCGAATAATTTGTCAAAAATTACTTGACGTGGCAGGCGATCTGTGCGTGCGGTAAATTTAACAAACCTCGCACATAATGACCGGCACCCATCAACGGTTAAATTTACTTTCATGTTCTTTTTATGCGGGAAATACCTACCGCAAACAAAATCGCATTAAAACAACGCACAACTTTGAAAGTTTGCTTTAAAACAACGCATAACTTTGAAAATTTGAAAACGCAACACTAAGGAACAATTTTTTTAGGTTCTGGCGTTTATCGGAAAAAATCTTTTTTTTTAGTTTTTGCCACGACTGACATATATTGGAGATGCCAAATGAATGAGAAACTCACAGAAAAGATGATTTTTTCAAAAAAGATAGGATCAGAGACAGGGCTCGAACCTGCGTACTAAATGTGTTTCGTTCATACGCGCCACCCTTAGCTGGGATACACACGGGTCTACCAAGGACGGAATTCCACAGTCATTTGACTTCTCCAATATATGTTTCCACTCAGTCATTGCAAAAACTGAACTTAGTTATGGCGACTTTACGACAAACCAACTAAAAAAATAATAAATCGTTCTTTTTTTGCAAAATATCGACTTTGGTACTTAATTTTGAGTTTTCCGAAGTCGATTTATTTGCCACATGCATGAAACGTTGAATTGGAAATGATTTTTTTTTTGTTCGAATAAACATAACAAGACGAAACAAGAAAACCGCATAACTTTGAAAATTCCAATTAGAAAAACGCATTTCTTTAAAAATTCGCACAAAAAAGTCTTATTAATAAAATCATAGAAACAATCTTTCTTAACCCACTTAATTGTGTTATAATGCCTTTCTCTTGCAATTTAAACAGTCTCATTAAAACATTCATAAGATTCTATTCTCGGTCATTTGTATTGCGAGCTTATCAAATAACCTAAAAGTACACGGAAAGACCGAAATCCGCATTTTGGCGAAAAATTTAGTTGATTTTCTGATTTAAGTTATTATTTGAGACAACTAAAAAATCTTACTTTTGTTAATCATTTCAACAAGACTTTTTAATGGATTGTTTGCTTTGACACTTCTCATGAGTTTTTGAGGCTACTAAACTTGTTCATAAAACCAAAATCATTATTTTTTTCTGTTTCCTTTGTGCTGTATGTCAGCAGTAATGGTGACAGATAGGTAGCGTCAAATTTTCTGATATTAATTACAAAATTAGTTGCCAATGAGAATTTGTGTTCAGGATATTCGCCAACTAAACACATTCTCTAAAATCAAAAGTTTTTTTTTTCAGCAAAGTAAATTCTGAATTTCAACTAGTTTAATGCACTGGAACCTCAATTTACATTAATTTTCGCGTAAATTCGATGCTTTAGCGCCTGAGGACCCCCTAAGTATGTTCAGAGACAATGGAAATGCTTTAGAATTGTTCCAAGATCCAAGAACTACTTGGAGTATTGTTCTTAGGGACTATACTGTGCCACAGGAAGAATTACAATGGTTAATTCCTGTTTTGTTTGTGGTTTATACTTTTAGAGATACACAATGCTTACTTGTGTATTTTTAGCTGTTCAAGATAGGTTCCCTGTAGTCAAAGAACTGTGAAAACAGGCCTTAAGATTCACTCGAACATTTAGCAGTCTATGTATAGTTTTCCAATGCTGCTCATAGTCGTAGAGCTACATACTGCTTACTGGTGTATTTTTACCTTTACTCGGAACATTACCAGTCGTCCAAGAACTCCAGTGAAAACAGGTCTCAAGATCTATACGAACATTCAGCAGTTTATGTATAATTTTTCAATGCTGTTCATCGTCGTAGAGCTACAACTCCAGGTAGTTTTTGGATGACCGAGAGCAATCACAATTGTCCTATTGATAGCATGTGGCATCACGAGTATGGACCGAGAACGATAAGACCGTTACTTCATTTTGTTACACTAGTAGATCTTAAGGCCTAAACTTCAGGCAGTTTTTGGATGGATAATCGGTGACGTTGGTAGATGTTCAGGCCTTTTCCGAGGAGGTTTTGAATGAGCAAGTTCTCCTACAGATCTTATCGCAGTATGTCAAGTTTCTGTAAATAGTACTATATTCATATAAAAGTGATTACATAAATTTTTTGTTTTCCAGATAATTCATGGATGTCCACGATCTTATTTAGATTCTTCGAAACTAAACAATTCATAATGTACATATTATATACATATACAATTGTTTTGTATATGTATACAAAGTGATATTTCCTTCATTATGCAAAAACCTTTAAATAAAAAATCGAGTTCTATCAAATAAAACACGTAAAAACAGGTCGAGTAAATTAAATTCGCGTAAATTGAGGTTTTAGTGTAATTATTTTGGATATTTTGTTGTAAAAATAAACTAATTCAAAAACTGTAATACAAATTAGGTGCAGAGCTAGTTTCGGCCGTGCCGTGTAGCTTTCAAATGAGTCTAAGTCTTTCGAAATCGATTTTTTCATCTCCGATTTTGGTGCATTAAAAAACACTGGCATTTGTCGGTTACGTCACTTATCATTATCACATCACATCACAGTTCGCTTTCACATCTCATCCAAGTCAGTCGATGTAACAAAACCGGTTACGTTCGGGACGGATGAATGAGTGAAATGAGTGAACCAAACGAACAAAAGCTACCGCCGACACGAAACAATACAATTGTTGTTGTGAAGACGGTACGACCACTTTGTTGTAATTTATTGAAAGATGGCATTTTGGTCAAGTGTTGCTTTACAAAATATTTATTTTGCGTTAAAATCCGACGCTTCGAAGGAATATCCCTTCATCTTCAGGGCTTGTTGTCGTTTTTGCCCTGAAGATGAAGGGATATTCCTTCGAAACGTCGGCTTTTAACGCAAAATAAATATTTTTTAAAACAACACTTGTCAAAAAAGCCATCTTTCAATAAATTACAATTGTTGTTGACTTCAGGCAGTGCAAAATTCGACCTTCGATAAGAGAACTTGAAGGTTTGCTTAAGAAGCAAATGCATCTTGACATTAAACGTGTGCATTTACTTCAACACAATAAGACGAATAATGTTGTTTACATCCAGTTTTATAAAGAGTTGGATGCAATTCAATTCGCAAAAGACAATAACAATGTGCACGAGAACATTAAGTACAACATTCCAGTATATATGGAAGATAGTGCTATAGAAGTGCGTGTGCATGATCTTCCTTCAAGCATCACCGATTCTTATAATCGCAAAACTATGTCCACATACGGAGAGATTCTCTCTATCGAAAACGAAAAGTGGAAGAACTTTTTCCCCGGTATTCTAAATGGCGTAAGTTTATTACGCATACACTTGAAGAAGCCTATGCCTTCTTGTGTGATTTTCGGTCAAGATACAAGAATTCCGTGCAAATCACTTGTTACCTATGCCAATCAGATGGCCACATGTCAATATTGCCAAAAAGCTGTTCACTACGGTAAGCCATGTGATAAACTGGACAAGGAAACAACTACACCAAAGGACAACGGTGCTTCCTTCACACCAACCGCAAGCAACCCCAGTACAACTGTGACAGCCACCAACAACAATGAAGCATTCCCTTCGGTTTTTTCGAATTCTAGGAAAATGATGTACGCACTTTATTTAAAAGTGCTTGATGATCTTGATCAGCACATCTCAGCTCAAGCAAACTAAACGACCGTTTTTTAGAGTGCCAAAATTCTCAAAGCATTACTTTCGAAAGTGTATCTCGCATAGATACGAATAAGCTATGTGGGGAACACAAAAAACAACTTTCTAAATATTTGTAATTTTTAAATTCATCAATATAAATTTTTCAAGTCGTATTTTGTTTCGAATGAAGAAGCATATCTCGGATATGGGTCTGTAATACATCAACAATTTTCAGTATCTCACATACTATTTGACTGCAATTTCTAGAAGTGAAGTGGAAAAAGTAATGCGAAAATGCACAGCAAAAATCAATCAAATAAATTATCAAAATGAACATGAAATTCTTAAAGATCGACAAAAATCTGATCCAGATTGTAATGGTCGACAAAATATAACTGAGTCCTAAATTATGGCTCAAAATAGTGTTCGAGCACATTGCAAGCCACATCGATATATAATAGGCGTTGATAGCAGAGTAGTGGAAAAGGTGTCCATACAAATTTGGCAAGTCTTAATGACTGATATACCGTTTGCTGAGCATTCCAACCTACACATATGTTCCATTAAATCCAGATTTGAAAGCCTTTATATATATAAACTGGTATAAACTACATTTTTCATATCAGGCTTGTATCAGCATAACATTCTAATTTGCACCCAGATTAATAATTTCTGCTGACATACTCAAAAACTCACTCTCCCCCGGGCTACGATATTCCCTTCTGCTGAACATCACAAGATGCCAGGCACCGATAGCGGCCATGCCACGCCATTTCAGTGCGGCTCATTTACATGATTTGTGACGCGCGCACGGAGAAAAGCCAATCACAAATCACGCCTTATTAATCATTTTTACACGAAAACGAGGCAATTTCCATCCTCTGCCGGCCCCTCCTGCTGGTTCACCAATCGGACGGGGTCTTCCCGTACCGTAGTAGTAAAAGATCATTTTCCAACTTTATTTCCATTACAACGTGACAAACGATAAGCTTGGATTGGCAGTATTAGAAGAAGAAGGAAAAAAGCGACCATTTGGCAGACCATCGGAAAAGTCTGGCTCATATTACCGGTCGGCAGTAGGTAGTTAGTTACACTCCTCGCGTGCTTAAAAACTCAGAGAAGAAATTTAAAACTGTCATTTATTGCACGGAAGCCTGTAACTCCCTCGCTGTGCAGTTAAAGTCCTCCATCATACACACTTCGTTAGAGGGAGTCATCTCGTTTCGGATAAATTAATATGGAAATTCATTACATTGATATTCATAAGGGCAACGTTTTGCATTCCGTATCCTGAAAACAGTCAATAAGTATTCGAAATTCATGACCAATTGAACAGCACAAAGCGTGAAAGTTTCGACGAAGTTCGACTAGTTTTGTCTAACAGTGTGCTGGTCTCCAGTGCAGATGGGAGATGACGATGATAAGTAACGATAAATGTAAACAACACGACGGCTCTTCATGCATGTCATTCGTTAAGCCGATGGGTAGGTTGTAGGTTTCTGCTAGTCGCGTTGGTTCGTTATTATATTTTTTTCTCATCCGTATATGAAGAGGAGGCTGATGAAAAACGTCATCATCAGCACATTCAAATGAAAAGCTGCCACCGGCCGCAATTCGAGATAATCGATGTCTATTTATTATTCATGTGAATCAAATCATGTTGAACTGCTTTACCGGGCTTTGATCTTAGGTGCCTTCGTTTGCTCGACGAAGGGCCGTTACGGGATCAGTGCGCTCTTCATGGTGGATCTCGGGATCCAGATCGGGTTGAGATTGCAGTGGAGAAACTAAAGTGGATACGATTTTTCTTTGCTTGTTACGCGTAGCCCGGTAAACATTTTGCAGGCGCCTTGCGAACAGATGAACATTGAATCCCTTTCCTGCATTAAAAACGGTAAAATCCAATCTTAATCTAAAAAGCCAAGAGCTCGGACTAAATGAAAAATCATAACTATTTCAGTACAGTTACCGAAGTTGGCTTCATCTTCCCGTAATTCGTGTAGAGATTAATGGAGGAAAGTAGACGAATAGACCCCAATCTTTTCACAGGGAAGAAACTTTATGACGTCTGTCACTGTCATGTCACCGAACCGCAATCAACAACGGCTCAATCCCACAATCAGGTTCCGGACGAACGAATTGAATTGTATAAAATATCCTAGTTTAACTTTTCACTGACCGTCCGGCGGTGCCTTCTTCCGTCGGCTGCCTTCACGGTTGGCTGATCCTCAATCCACACACAAACACCGACAGCGTTTAAGCAGCTGACAACAAATATTTTAGTTGGATGTATGAAATACCACAATTTGTTGACACCTTTGATCGACGACTATCGCCCGAACGGTCGCTCTGCCAAACACCAATGGGGTGGGTGGATGGGTGTGAAGCTATATCCGCAAACGACAGATGGCACTGACAGGCTAGTCGGAAAGTTATGCTTTGGATGGCAATTGAAGCGACTGCCGGCATGCACAGATGTCAGGAAAATCTAACACATCGATTCGACTATTATGGGAATCGAATAAAGTCGATCAGTCAGACGATGCGATTGAATAAACCCAATACAATATTTGAGAACGACGGATACTTGAGCTTTCACTGATTCAGTGTTCATTATTGGTAAGTAATTTTGTCTAAATAAGACAGTTTATTCCTAAGCAAATTACAATTATACGAAATATTTTGTTTTATCACCACATTTAGTTTCTTATAGATCTACTTCACTTTTCCGTCTGATTGCCGTTCACTTCGAAGCATATTAAGTACTGCTGCACCAGCTTTCTCAGGTCCTCTGCAAAAAAACTCACCGCCATATGAGAAATCCAAGCATAACCGTGACAATTCCGTAAACAGAAAAACGCTCCAAGGATAGGAAAATCACTCTACTCTACTAAGCCATGAACATGTGATCCAACGTTTTTGAAATCATGACACTATTGTCTAACAACCTACTATAGTAGGTCAATAAATGAGACGCATAACTCTCGGTGAATTGCAGCAGCTAAATAATCTTTTGAACGCGACGACTTCATTACAGTGTAATCTTTACAGATGACGAAACAAACGATTATCACGGACATAGTTTGCTGTACGCACACACAGATAAACGACTACCGACTTGAAACAACACTAATTTTAACTGCTGTTTACTAACGATGTAACAGAAAAAAATTTTCAATCCATTAAGTAGTTACCCAGTACCATTTTACACCGGGAAAAAATAAACGATATAATTATAGTAACCATTATACGCGGAAGCGAAAAGTTCTGTTTTGGAGTTTTTGATCGCTATTTTCAGAACCTGAGATCGGAACGGATATTGCTAGGATCAGTTTATATGGCCATCAACTAACTAAACAAACAAATTGATAAAAAAATTAGTATTTTGCGTAACCACTTTGAAGGACGGTTCGAAATTTTTCACACTCATCACCGTATAACTCCGGAATCCGCAGTCGAATCCGAATTAAATTCAACTCGAACCTATGAATTCGACAAAACTTTAATTTGATCTTAAGTTCTTGAATGTCATTACGATTTCCAATATGAGATTTCGATGTGAAAATGAAATGAAATTCAAATGAAATTTATGAAGCGAAATTTTTTTTTATACCAAATGTCTTAGAGTTGCATGAAACGTCGAGATCTGGTGTCATCTCGAAAAAAAATTAAAAAAACCGGCTAACAAAAAATTTGGGACTTACAAAAAATATAAGATTTCCGAAATCTCAGTTTCAGTCAATTGAAAAAACGATATGACACCAATTCTCGTTTCATACAATTCTAAGACATTCGGCATAGCAAAAAAAAATTGTGCAAATCTACTATGAGAAAATGCGCACTCAATTTTCTCGGAAATTTCTTAACCGTTTTTTACAAACTAATAGAGATGGGTAAAACAGTTCAGTTAGTTATTAGATATAAAAATCTACTTCTGGGCTACTAAAACGGGAACTATTTCGCTTTTTCAGCAACGGTTAAATCGATTTTCACAAATCATGAATCAAATTGAAGCTCTCATTGTCTTGAAATATACTGTGTATTTTCATCCAGACCCGACTTCCGCTTCCGAAATTATAGGGAGATGAGTGTCGAAAAACGATGCAAAACCTGTACGCATCCGTATGTGCTGGTACGGAAGAAGAAAACACCACCGCCTAACACACCGCGTGCTTTGTTCAATTTTGTAGAGCGTGCAAGATTGTCACATTTAAATCTATATTAACTTTACCTGAGAAAGTTTTTGATTTTATCCAAGTTTGAAAAAAAATTCTTGACAGAATCATCTAGTGATATTTTTGAAAATATAAGTAATATGAGAAAGGCATCATTACACCACTAGGTGGAGTGAAAAGGATTTTTTTAATAAAACGACTATACAACTAGCCTTTTACGAAAGACCTAATGGTTAAATGAACTTATATACAATACAATACTATACAACAGAACAGTTACACTATATTGAGCTGTCATAACACTTGGTCGTTCAACACAAACGTAAATTTAATGCTACTTTCAAATCACTTATAAACTTGCGCCACAGTGGTCTAAGTTGAACTGCTAAGTGGCATAACAGTTCAACATAAACTGTTATGCTCTGATGAGTCGAAGCGAACCGTAATGAAGAGAATGGTTGGTTATGCTTCAAAAGCACAAAAATACAAGACTAACACCTTAATATCATACCTATCTCACAAAACCGAAGTAGGGTAATTGCACCAATAGTCATCCCATTAGTCCAGCCAAAAAAAAAACAGTTTTGCTGATTGTACAGTAATTTTTAACAAACTATATAAAAATATATAAGTTGTTTTGTAACGTAACAATTGAAACTCTCTAATTTTCCAGGACATCGTTAACTACAGACTAACGGTACCAAATCATGGAAATTTCTTTTAAAAATCAGCGTTCAATTAAAATTGTTTATAGCGCAAAATTCTCTTCAGTGATGAGACGCATTTTTAGTTTAATGGATGCGTGAACAAGCAAAATTGCCGTTTTTGGAGCTAAGATAATTCACACGCCGTTCAAGAGTTACCGACACATCCCGATAAATGTACTGTTTTGTGCGGTT